>NW_008794584.1:517600-527672 GCF_000699145.1 Aptenodytes forsteri | reverse complement strand
GGGAAGTGGCTCTAGGGGCCTGCGAGCAGGGGCAGATCTCCACGGGAGCCCCGGCAGATCTCCACGGGAGCCCCGGCGCTGGCAGGCGCCCGGCCACGGGGGGGAGGCGCCGAGTAGCTGCCCGGGGCTCCCGGGTCCCTGCTGCGTGCACATGCCTCCCGGAGGGCGGGAGTAAGAGTGCAGGGGGTCCTTCTCCTGCCGCGTCCTGCGCAGCTCTCCCCTGCATCACTTGGGGAGGAAGAGCCCCCACAGCCTGAGCTGGCCCCAGGGGCTGCGCCCCACCTTTGCGGGGCAGGTGCGTTGGTGCTCTGAGGCACGGCTTTGGGGAGGCTGTTGATGGAAATAATGGGCTCAGTGCAAGCTGGTGGATGGAAACGTGTGTGTGAAAGCACTGCAAGGCCCAGCGCAGCCAGAGCAGCGCTGGTAATGGAGAAGGCTGTTCCTGGGACATGGGTCCCGGGATGCTTCCCTGCTTGCATGGGGCAACTTGGACAACTCATTGGCAGATGGCCCTGCATCCTCGCAGCAGGAGAACAGCCTGCAGGCATTGCCTTCAAGCTGATGTTCAACGTGGGGAAAAGCAACCAGCAGGCAGCAAGCTGCCCTCAAGTTCATGGACCTGAGCTGAGCAGGACCTGCTGGCAAAGGGCCACCCCGTTAGGGCTCATGATGCCTAGAGGTCTAAGGTCAGTCCAAAAGGTTATTGTCAGCGTGTTTAAGATGGTGGCTGCTGGCCTGTTGTAAGAGGTGCAAGAGCTGCCATTCACTTTAGCCAAGCCAGTGGTAAGTATCACCCTGACTTCAACAGCCTGCGTTGTGGTGTGTACTGTGGACTTGTTACTGGGAAAGCTGTACTGGGTCCTCGGCCCTACACAGCCACTCTGCACAGGGTGCACTCTCCGACAGGACGTGGTTGGTGCATCAGTGGGGAGTGAAGGGGGGCGCTGGGCTGTCAGAGGTGCTTCAGCAGAAGCACAGTATTTTCAAAGTCATCAGGTGAACAAACCTGGCGTGGCACATGGGGAAAAAAATTCCCTGAGACTATTAGATCAGTTCAACAGCTTATTGTCAGTGTGCTTACCATCATCATCATTGGCTTGACAGCCATCGGCACTCAAAAGGTTCCCCAGGAGCAAAGCAAGGCCCTGGTTGCTGTTGTCCCTCTCCCGTGTCATGCACAAGTGACCCTGGCCAGAGCACCGGCACAACCATCTGGGTGCTTGTAAGCAGGGCAGTGCGCCAGTGTGAGCAGGTAAAAGCCACTTGCTTGAAGAGTTCGTGGCTATCACCGTTCCCTCTCATAAGTTGTCACACTGAGTTCTGGATTGGCTTTCCTTGCAGTTCCGCTGGCACCTCGTCCTGGAGGAGCTCAGCTTCACCAAGCTGCTATTTGGCCCCCGAATTCCTCCCAGTGCCAAGCAGCTGGTGTTTGGGCCTAATTTTCCTGAACCTGCCAGCAGAGGAGTTGCATCCTGCTGCCTCAGCCGCTCAGCAGCTGCCTTTTCCAGCAGGTGCTCTGCACGTCCAGTGCAAGCACACAAGCAGCGAGACCCGCCCCGTGCCAGTCTCAATTTCCAGCCTAGTCTTGGTTGTGAAAGATGTGCTCGCCCAGAGCAGGGAGTGTTGCAAAGAGCAAAACTGTAGTTTTCCAAGCTTGCCAAAGAGCTCTGGAAGAGGTTTCACCAGAAAGCCCTTTGCTGCCACCTGCCCAGCCTCTCAGCCCAGGACACGTCAGGGTCCAGCCCCTGCAGCCCCAATGAGCGAGCTCTGCATCCCCCAGGCTGGGGCTGCTGGCAGCACTCCCCCCACAGCCGGAGTTGGGGACCCCCTCCCAGCTGCCATCTCCATGGCAGCTGATGCATGACAAGGGGGGGAACTGTGATGGCTCCAGGGCGTGGGGTTCTCGGCCCAGGGCAGGCAGCGAGAGGGCTCGTGTGTCGTCCCTCCTCAAGCAAGAGTGCTCGACTGTTGTCCCCTCTTGCGGCCTGGGCAGCACACGTTGGGGACCTCAGCTCTTCTGCTGCTGCTGCTGCTGCTCCATGGGCTCTTCTAGGCCAGCTCAGGTATTTGACCTTCCAGCTGGGAGGCTGCGTCTCGGCCATGGCTATGTGGGGGGGGCCCATGTTCTGGAGGGGCTCGGAGGAGCTTTCTCAGAAATGACTGGCTAGCTACTGCTGCAAGGCTGCAGGAGAGGAGGGATCTTGTCTGCTCCTGCCCACTGTGCCCCGCAGCCATCCCGGCTGCCCTCCTTGTCACCCCACCTCGGTGGGTCATCAGTGGGTGGGTGGCTGCTGCTGGCACTCGCCAGGCCTTGGCATGAGCTGCACTGGGGGCCGAACCCTGAGCAGGAGTTTGCCCAGAGGAGGGCGAGGGGTGCTGGGGGCCAGGAAGGACACAGAGGTCTTGGGGGTGCTTGGTTCCAGCTGGGTTCACCCAGCCTTGCTTGACCCCTCCCAAGCTGTGCTGCCCACAGGCATGGCAGAGGCACCCCCCACCCCGAGACTGTCCTGGTGCTGGGGAAGACGGGCTCTCAGCTCAGGGCACTGCTGGTTCACGGTGCTTACTAGGAGGTGTATGAGGGTGCAGCCCCCGCACTGTGGCACAAGGTGGCCATCAAGGTCATCTCCAAAAGGAAGGCGCTGGAGGAAGACCTCAGGAAGCTCCTGCCCCATCAGGTGTAGGCAGGGCAAGCAGGTGGCATTGGCAGGGGGCAGTGGGGGGACCCCCTGAGCATCAAGAAATGCTGCGGGGCAAGGGGGGGCATCGGAGGGTCCCTGGGGCATCAGGGGCTAAGGAGGGCAGGGGGAGCACCCTTTGGGGAGCTTCATGGGCAGTGGTGCTACTGGGAGGCTCAACGGGGCAGGGGTGTTGGAGGGGTCGAAGGGGCAGGGAGTGGTTGGGGGAGTCCATGGGGTAGGGGGGCACTGGGGGCACCGGGGGGCAATGGGCAGGAATTCAGAGGGGCAGGGAGCTATTGGCGGTGGGAGCTCCAGGAGGATGGCAGCCATGGTGGGCACTTTGTGGGGAGCTGCCAGGGGTTAGGGGAGCATTGGTGGGCAAAAGGGGTGGGTGTGCAAGGCAAAGGGGGGCCAGAGGGGGGCAGGCCTGTCCCACGTCAAGACCCTGCTGCCCACAGGTCTTGAAGGGCTTGTGCCACAAGCACCTTATCAGGCTGTACCAAGGCATGGAGACCAGGACGGGCTTCCACCTCCTCATGGAGCTGGCCCCCTCAGGGAGCATCCTGGAGCAGGTGCAGGGCCAGGGGCCCTGCTCCCAGGGCCAGGCAGGGCTCTGGTTCTCCCAGCTGCTCTTCACCCTGGCCTACCTGCACAGCAGGGCCATTGTCCACTGGTGCGTGAGCACGGGGGCACAAGGTCCCCGCTCTGGCAGCTGGGGGCAGAGCTCCCCGAGGCAGTGAGGGCTCTGCAGGGCTCCGGCCATGCTGCCTGGAGGATCATTCCCCCCAGCCCAGGCAATGGAGGGCCTCCTGGAAGACCCTCTTTGCCTCCACATGGCAAAGGAGGCACCCTTACCTACCCTCCCTCTACACAGCCACCTGCCCCACAGCTCCCAGTCCAAGCCCTCCTCCTCCCAGAGGAGCCCCCGGCCCCTCATCTACCCACAGCTCCCTCCTTGGCTACAGCTGTCATCTGCCCCTGCCTGCCCCCAGCATGTGCTGCCTCTCCCCCCGCAGGGACCTGAAGCTGGAAAACCTTCTCCTGGACAGCGAGGAAAACGTGAAGGTCTCCATCTCCAGCTTCTCCAGGACGGTGGCCCTGCAGGATGCCACATGTGGGGCTGCCCACCAAGGCAGTGCTGAGCCAAACCTTCTGCAGGTCCTATGTTTACGCCTGTCCCGAGATCCTGCAGGCACAGCCCTACGACCACTTCCTGGCAGACACCTGGAGCGCCGGGGTCATCCTCTATGCCCTGCTCCTGGGCTGCATGCCCTTTGATGCCAGCCATCTGCGGCGCCTCCTGCACCAGACCCAGCGGCGCCCTGTCTTTCCCCTGAGAGGACATGGGGAACTTTGAAGGGCATGGGGAGGGTGCTGGGGGGGGCAGGGGGCAGCTGGGGGTCATCAGGGGAGAGCTGGAGGGCACTGTGGGGGCCGAGTAGAGGAGCATTGGGGGCAGCTGGGGCACCAGGGGCCAGGACGTTGGGGTGGGAGTGTGCAGGTCTCCCAGACGGGCAGGTAGGGGCAGCTGGGGGTCATCAGGGGAGAGCTGGAGGGCACTGTGGGGGCCGTGGGAGCAGTAGAGGAGCTAGGGGGCATTGAGGAGCATTGGGGGCAGCTGGGGCACCAGGGGCCAGGACGTTGGGGTGGGAGTGTGCAGGGGTCTCCCAGACGTTGGGCTTCCCCCAGGCCCCACCCTGACCCCCATGTCCCCCCAGGAGGTGATCTTGCGCCTGCTGTGCCCAGCCCGCCAGAGCCTCTCAGCTGCCGAACTGCTCTGGACCTGCTGGGTCTCTTGGTTCCTGCCCTCGGGCACCTAGGCTGCCAAGCACTTGGCACCCACATGCAGTTTTGGGGCCCCCTCGACTTCAGGGGGCTGCTAATAAAAGCCTCTCTTGGCTCCCTCTTTCCTTGCAGAGCTCCCATCATGGAGAACCCCTGCAAGGGACCTCCCCCAGTTCATGGTGTCATCACCCTCCAGCCCACAAAGCAGCCTCCCCATCTGGGGACATCTCTCCATTCAAAGCCTCTCTGTGAGCACGGGAGCTGCCAGGCCCCAGGAATCTGGAGGTTCCCACCATGAGCAGAGCCACCCCCAGCCTCCCAGGACTGTTTCTCCAGTCCCTTTGTCATCTTTGTGGCCCTTTGCAGCACTTGCTCCAGTATGTCCATGTCTCTCTCGTACTGGGAGGCCCAGAACTGGACATGGTGCACTGGGGGTGGCCTTATCACAGCTGAGGGGAGGGGAAGGATCACCTCCCTCCACCCTCTGGCAGCACTCTCCCTAATGCAGCCCAGGAGGCTCTTGGCCTTTGTTGCCCCAAGGGTGCACTGATGCCTCATGTCCAACTTGGTGTCCACCAGGAGACCTCCAGGGCCTTCTCTGCCAAGTTGCTTTCCAGCTGGTCGGTCAGCCTCTGGCATGTACTGTATCAGGTTGCTTCAGCATTATCTCCCCGTCATAAAGCCATGACAATCTACTACTCCTGATGGCCGCCTTGTCCTCCATGTGTCTGGAAATGGTTTCCAGGATTACTTGCTCCATCACCTTCCCAGGGATCGAGTTGAGGCTGGCTGGCCTGTAGTTCCCTGCATCCTCCTGCTCGCCCTCCTTGAAGATAGCAGCGACACTTGCTTTCTGCCAGTCCCTAGGAACCTCTCCCCATCACCATGGCCGTAATTACACAGGTGATGGAGAATGGTCTCAGAAGGACTTCAGCCTGCTCCCTCAGCACTCCGGGGGTATCCCATCTGCTCCCAGGGACTTGTGCCTGTCCTGTTTGTTTAAATGTTCCTCAAACCTGTTCTCCCTTCCCAGGGGGAACTCTTCCTCACCCCAGCCACTCCCTCTGGCCTCAGGGGCCACGATTCCTGAAGGCAGCAAAGGCCAGAAAGTTTTGAGGACATGGCTGGCTGGTTGTCACACCTCCAGCATGTTCTGGTGCCTGGGGTTTACCCTCCCTACGTGCAGGACTTTTTGCACATCCCTTTGTTGAACTTCATGAGGCTCATTTCTCCAGCCTGGCCAGTCACCTCTGAACAGCAGCACAACCCTCTGGTGTATCAGCCACTCCTCTCAGTTTTTGATCATCTGCAAACTCGCTGAGGGTGCACTCTGACCCATCATCCAGGTCATTAATAAAGAGGAGAAAGAGTAGTGGCCCCTGGAGCAGGTTGCCCAGAGAAGCTGTGGATGCCCCATCACTGGAAGTGTTCAAAGTCAGTTTGGACAAGGCTTAAAGCAACTGGATCAAGTGAAAGATGTCCCTGCCCATGGCAGAGAGGTTGGACTAGATGATCTTCAAGGTCCTTGCCAACCCAAACCACTCTGATTCTATGATTCTGCATGGACTCTCGAATTCCTGGAGATGAAGTCACCAGATCTGCAGCATCTGGAGGAGGTTCACGGAAAACTGAGGTGAGCAAAAAGGGGTTTGAATGACATCCCTGCACCTCGTGACCGTCTGTCACTGAGCACTGTCACTGGCATGCAAGATGGTCAGCATGGAGAAAACTGTGGCAAGACACCTTCGGGACACCTTCAGACACACTGGTGAAGAATTGCCCAGGCAGGCAGGTGAGTAGAAATGCTTCCCAGATGATTTACTTCTTAACTGACAACTCTGTAATCTAAAAAGCACTGCTCATTTCAACACAGGGCTTTCAGAAACTGGCTTAGCTACAGCCAAGGATGGATCAGGAGAGTGGTGGAAGCACTCTAGCTTTGCTGGAGAGGCTTGGCTCAGCCCCTGCAAGCACACTGGAGCACTAGGACACACTGAAACTCTGTCCAGCTCCACTGGCTTCAGTCAGCTCTGTGTCTACTGTCGACTAGGCAAACTAACGGGTAGCAAGCAGGGAGCTGTGCTGACTTGGGAACATCAGCAAGCGACACTTCTGAGTCATTAGGAGCATTGTGCGATGGACCTTTCCGAAGTTGGCTCCACCGTTAGTAACCTGGATTTTCCTGCCTTCAGGAAGTCAGCACAGAAGGATGGCTCCACATCTGAACTCTGCATAATTTCCTCTACATGGTCCAACTTGGGGACAGCTGGGTAAGCAGCATGAAGAAGCCCATGGTGCTGTGCTGCAAAGGCAGCAGCTGGAGGAGTGCTCAACCCACCGGAAAGCCCTGCACTGCCCGTCAAGCACAAACAAGCGCCACCAACTTGAGCTATAGAATTTGTGTGATTAGTGGCTAGGGAAACCTTGTAGCATCAGGTTTCCCTCTTTGTCCTGTCAGAGAGGAGCAGTTTGAGGAACAGAAAGCTGTAGGTAGCTGTCCTAGCAGGCCTCTCTGCATTTCCAGAGGTACTGCTGCCTTCCTCAGCAGGGTGCAGTCTCCTTCTGCTATGCCCTGAGTCACCTCTCCTTGGCTTTTGCCCCCCTTTCAAGTACCTCCTCGAAGGAGGTGGCTCTGCTCTTTTCTGATTTCTCTGCTGCTTTGAATATCCTTGTGCTCTCCAGAGACTTATCATCCAGTGGTTTCCTAACCAGTACTTTCTCCTGGCCTTTCGGGGTTCCTTCAGTGTCTCCTGCTCTGGATTCTGTCCTTTGGGGAGACCTGGTTGAGCTCATCCACAGCCAAACACAGCTCTCATCCCTTCTCTTGATAACATTACTTAGGATCTGTGCTCACTTGCTGTCCTTTGCTTTTCATCTATCTTCCTCATCTCCAGGCCAGGCAGGTGAGTTCAGGTGCAGCTGCCTCTGGAGAATACAGGGTGGGGAGGAGATTGCCATCGGTGCAGTCCAGCAGGCTGTGTCCTTGCACCACGGTCTGTCTCCAGACCTCTTCCAGAGCATCCCAGACAGACAGAAACCCTACAGAACATGTCCTTGCCCACAGGGATAGTTTATACTATTGCTCTACCATAATCTTTGTTCATGCCTTGAGCTAAGAAATCTCAAATTCTTTCCCAACCTTTACTCTGACTGGATTTTCCTGTTCTTCCTGTACATGCTCTCTTTGTTGAACCACACAGAATTACTGGCTGCTAAGAAATCCTGTGGCAGCACATTCCCTAAGCTGTTTTGCATTGTTCAGATGAAATATTTGGTGACTGCAGATGGTACAATTTCACCCTGGTTTGCCTACAACAGCAGCTGAAGTACAGTTTGTAGTGGACCCTTGCCTTAACAAACCCCCATCAAGTCCACCAGAATTCAACCATGGCATTTGAGGTTAATTTGGAATTCAGAATGGATGCTGTGCATTGATTTCTGTGAGTGGGCAAATTTCTGAGGCAGCACTCATCTCTTTCAATAGGTAAGAAGGGCAAGTACTGATCCCAAATGGGAGAACCTCTTCATATTCTATAAATTATGTACGAGCAACACAGAGGACATTACACTAAAAAAAAAAAAAAAAAGTGGTGATTTCTGAATCTTAAAAGTCTGATATGATGGGAGAGACCAAACAAGCACCTGTTTATACTTGTACATAGTTAAGGAAGAGGCAGCTTTAGAAATACTGAGAAAAGCTTAAGGTCACCACAAGAAAATACTTGCTTGTCTCCTTTCTAGCACAGAGAAAAAGCCAACCAGTATTAAGACCCATGCCACAAATAAAGACTTTCAAATAATTTTCCTTAGTCATCCTTCTCAGTAATAAACTTCACCTGGAGGCATCTCAGAGGATTTATGATGCCTGAGTCCATTCACCTTGTATCAAAGCCTGTTGGGCAGCTTGCAATTCCCTCTTCAGAGGACTGCACTGTCACTCCCAAGGAGCCCCATGCAGCCTTTGCAAAGTCTGCTTTTGGAGTGACCACCACTCATGACATGCTGTCGCCAGGCAAAGCTCCTAACACATGGCTAACGATCCCCAATTGCAGCATTCAGTCTTCCCAATGAGATGTAGGAAACAAAACAAAATCAGAGGGACAAGAACACTCCCCCTTGCTGTTCAAAGCATGCAAGAGAACAAGCAGTCTTTCCAAAAGCCTGGCTGAAAATTTTAGCAATTATGATCTGGTCGAGAGAAAATCTCTAAAAGGTCTCAAATGTTAGGAGAAGCTTCCAGAGACATGACAAAGCACATATCAGCACATTACACAGCACTTTCTGCTAGCTATCCATAACTGCTGAGATAGTTGAAGCTTGTATTTTAACAATTGCTTCCTCCTTTTTGGTCCACTGCCTTGTCTTTGCTCCTGGCATTAATTCACTCATGTATTTCTCTTGAATCTCCATGTTCCATCAGGTACAGGATCAGTCAGCACCAAGTCAGAAGAAACGGATGCAAGACAGCTGAGATCACTTGTCCAAAGAGCCATTTTCCAGGAATTGCTTCACTTTTTCACTTTACAGGAACACGGAAGGTACCCTAATAGATCAACCCAGCAGCAGCAGTGGCAGATGGAACACGAGCATGGCTGCTTTCTGCAGTGCATTGCTGTCCTGCTCCCCAGTGGTAGAGACAGCATAGTCACCAGCTATTGCTGATACTGGAGGGGATGTTTTATTTGTTCTTTATTTGCCACCACTTGTTTCCAGTGCAGAATCCCCACACTGCTAGGGAAGCGCTGTAGCAAGTTAGTCTTGCCTGTGTGCATCTGTAGAGATCAGCAGATGAGGATGTGCTTTCCAAAGTGGTATCATAACCTCCCCACAAGGCTACAGAGCAAATGGGAGGGGGACAATCACATCCGAAACTTTGATATGGCTGCCTTCTGCTTCAGAGAAAGTTTTGGAAGACAAAATAGTAGAAGGTGATGATCTCTGACTGTTCAGGGACCAAGGCTGATTATCTGTGTCATCTCGGTGCTTCATTCCTGTCCTCACTGCTGAGTCTAACAGTCAGGGCTACTGCTAGCTTTGCCTCTCTCCACATCCTTGTATCAGCTATGCCATTTCTCCATGCTCAGATGTGTGCTGTAGCTTAGCCTCTAGCCGCGGGCAGGGCCTCACAGCCCCTCCAGGCCCATGCAGACCAGGTGGTGTTCTTTCATTCGCAACTGCCCTGTTTCCCCGTGTCCCACTGGCTCTTCACATGGACGCAGTTTAATGATGCCAGGATCATCCCCCCCACTGCCCCTTGCGAGCGGCAGCTCAGCAAACCCGGTGTCCATTCCAGGTGCTGGGGTGCCAACATTTCCAGTCACCCGCAGGTTTCCATGACACCAGAGGGAGTATCTCCCAGGTCCCTGCACTGGGACACGCACCAGCTCGGCACCTCACACTTCACCACAGGGCCCTGCACACTCTGACGTGCCCCTGCCTCGCCCTGCGCTCCCCACCCGTCGTGCCCTGGCAGCCCCAGGAGGGCCGATGCCCCGCTGCGCCCCTTCGCTCCCAAAGCCGGCAGGGTCATCTGCTCGCACCGCCACGGCTCCCACGCCCAGCAGAGAGGGGCACGCAGGGCCCGAAGCCGCGCGTGCCGCACACGGACA
>NW_008794584.1:515239-516921 GCF_000699145.1 Aptenodytes forsteri | reverse complement strand
CCCCCGGCACCGCAGCAGCCGGCGGCCGAAGAACCCTCGGGGGCAGACAGGTACGTGGGAATTCAGGATGTTTCCCACCTCGGTTTCGCTTCCCTGGCTTTTGTGTGCCGGGTGAGCAGGTGCCGTCCCCTCGGATGCTTTCGAGTTCTTGGTACAAATAGTTAGAGAATGGGGTGGTAGCGGGTCCTGCAGACCCAGATCTGGCCAGCAAAGGCTGGAAAGATTTGATTCTCATACCTGAGCGTTGCTTCGTCCAGCCCCCTTCGGTATAGGCAGGCGTTTGCCTGAAAAAAATGGCTAGCACAAAATCCGTTCCATCAGAGAGTGTATGTGGAGGAGCAGGGGCCTGCAGGTAGGATGTTTTTTGGGTTTTTTTGGGTTTTTTTTTTTTTTTTTTTTTTGTGAAGAAGCTGGTGCCTGTCAAAGTGATCTCTTTCCTACAAATGAATGAGATTTAGGTGTCGGTAACAGAAGCTTATATGCGTGGCTCCGTTGGAAAGAGTTTAGCTGTGGCTTTTTGCTAGCTGTGTTAACCTTTTAAACATTTTGTACATATTTATGCTGGGAAAATGTTTGTGTTCCTCCATAAAAAAAATAAAATCTGTAACAATAGAAGGTGCTTATAAGCTGGAACCTTCTTCGCGCCAGATTTCAGCGGGATGTAATACACAATGAAAACCAACTCACAGTTGCAGAGGTCTAGGGAGGAAAAGATGCAACCTTTTAGTTTCATCTACACTAGTATAGTGCTTTTCTTTGACTGCGTTTTGTAAGTGTGAAGAATATTTAATGATCAAAATAGCTGTGTGGTTTGGGTAGCTGAACCAAATTGCTGTGCTTCAGGAATACAGCAGCCTGTTTAAAAAAAAAAAAGCACTTACCAGTATATTTCTAGAAAATGAGCCAATGTGGCTGTTTCCCTGGTAAATATCCTGAGAATTTTTCTGTTCTTATAGACAAAATTAACATTTGAAAATAACTTTCTTCTGTTCATGACATGGATTTTTGTCATGTTCAAAGACAGAGGCTTTAAAATGTTATTTCTTTTATTAGGTAATAGCTATTCAATGTTATGCCCTGGAGGTAAACCTTTGGGATGTTGTCAGCACTCTGTTCGTGTTACAACAAGCTTTTGGTAATTGAAAATGGCGCTGGGTTGATCTCTCCATTTCAATGACTGTGCAATAGATCAGACTCTGTCAGTGCTCTGCTTTTATAACATCTAAAAATACAGTGTATTTATTTCATTTGTCTGAGTGGATGACATCTAAGACCAGTGGTAATCAAATGATGGCTTATTAACTTCTTCAACATTACAAATGGCATTCAAGTACTTTTTAGTGTGGAAATGCTCCTTCAGTGATGAGCATTGAGCAAGCCCTAAGAGCACATAGCACAGGCTGTTGGCTTGGTCTGACAGGCAGGTACTTTGTGGAAACCAGACATAGCACAGCTGTTAGATACACAGCATTGTAAAGGCCAAGCTAAAAGTAGGGAAAACACATCCCATCTGTGGAAAGTTTTCTTGTATGTATTTCTCCACTTGCACATTTAAAAATGGTCGGCAGGCAAATTTTCCTCACTCTTCTCCATGTTGAGCCTTTGAAGCCTGTTTCATAAATCCCTGAAGTCCTACATGCATTTTGGGCTTTTTTTTTTGGGGGGGAGGGGGGGGGCGGTGG
>NW_008794584.1:506889-515223 GCF_000699145.1 Aptenodytes forsteri | reverse complement strand
GGGGGGAGGGGGGGGGCGGTGTCAGGTACTGTATTCCATACAGCAGTGTTTCTCAAACTCCTGACATTGTAGGAAAGCCTTATTTGTTTGGAACTCACTTTCCCTTTTCCACATCTCAAGAAATTTTTTTTTTAAGAGTTCTGTAGATCATCCTGTGCAACGTTGCCAGAATGGTGTGTGTTTGTAGCTGACTAAAAGTGCAAAGTGGAACAATCACTCACTTCTGTACTTCTGTTGTTTTTTCTTTTCTGCTGTCCTGGGTTGCGTTGTCTGCCTTTTTCTTATTGACCTTCAGTGGACCTCCTTTGACTTCCTCACCTTGTGAGCCTTCAGACAGTGGTTTGCAGGCAAGACATCTGGGTCTGCCAATGCCCTCCAGTTATGTTTTCCACAGGATAACAAATACACTGCTGAAGTGTGAATCTGAGCGTGCAGGAATGGGAGGTCCGGGCAGAAGAAGGTATGATGCTCAGAGACAAAGTTGTTGTCCAGAACAACCACCCCAAGTAAGGTCAGACAGCTTTCTAGCTCTGTATCCCACCTTTGGCAGAGGACATCAGTGGGTGTTTAAGGAAGAACATGAGGAGGGTACGTATACAGTGGACCTCCCTTGGGAGGTACCCTGACTGTGGCCAGTTATGTGGTCAACAAGTTGCTGCATGAGCATCTAGATCCTCATATTTTAATATGCAAAGTCATGCTGTTATTGCAGCATTCCTTATACCACTGGATATAAAATTAGTATTTGATTGTGTTGTTGCTTTCAGTGTGTTACATCAGTTTTATTCCCCAGCTGGCAGAAACTGTAAGGCGGTGAAAACTCTGCTGCAAGGTTGCTGGGATGGTGGAGGTGGCATAATATCTGGAATTGGGGATTTGTACCACAGCAAACCATTCTTAGCAGCATGCTCATTGATGAAATAGTCAAAATCAACACTTCTGGTGGCTGTGAAGTCTGCATTTCATACTGCTGCTGTTCACTCTCTCTGCAGACTTGGGAAAACAGCACATATGTTTGGCTTCAGTATGTGGGTTTCCATCTTTTCTTTGTAAATGATACAAACCGCTGGTTAGAAAAGCAAACTGACCCTACAGTAGGCTGAAGTGGCTGCATAGTTCTGCAGCCAAGGGCTGATCATGTGGCAGATCCCGTGGGTTGGGAGCACGGGGGGCTGCAGAGGCAGCGATGTTTGTAACTGCAGCAGTGACCAGGGCTGTAGAGCAGCGGCAGAGCTTGTGTGTGCACTTCCCTAGCAGGGCTCTTTCTGTTCACGTCCAGTTCCTCAGTAAAGGCTAAATAGCACCATAACTGTAAATGTACGTGATGTTTGTAGAATACAGTATTGACTTACCAGCAGCAGCAGCTTATTCTTGCAGCAGTATTTTTGAATTTTACTAGCACTGTATTTGTCCCTCTGTTGTGGTTCAGTGATATCATCACACTGTGCTCATTCATCCAGGAGCTGAAACTCATTCTGAAGAGGTGGCTGTGCATTTGAACTACTCTGTTACAGAAAGCGTGTGTGCGTGCGTATGTATAACAGAGATGGATATCTGATAAATAAGATTTATGTGGCTTTGGCTAGTGCATACCGTAGTCGGTATGGCTTTTCTTAAGTGGTTTACAAACAGAAAGGAACAAATACAGGTATTTCCATTTTTCTTCCATAGGTAGCAGTAAAATACAATATGGTGGTTATTTAAGAACTTTACCAGTAGCTACTCTAAAAGTCTGTGAAGGATTTGGTTTTTTAAAGGAACTGAGATGTTTTGTCTGAAACTATTAAATACAATAATGCAGTACTAAAGCAGCATGCAGTGCTTGGTTTTCCTGGTATGTGTGTTTTGTGTGGATGGCCATTCCTCTAATATTTGTGTTATGATGCATTTTCCAGGTGACAGCATTTAAGTGCTAGATGATTATTAAGGTAGCACTGTGTTTTGGGTAGTTGCTCTGACTCATTTTTGTGGTCAGTGGCTCTGATGTTCTGGGCAAATGCATTTGAGCAGCCTTAGATATAGAAAACCTTTATGTGGGAGCACAGAGAATAAAGAAAATCAAGTGAGCTTAATACTGGCATTGATATAAAAGCAAGTTCTCCTATCTCATTTCTGCTGAACCCTGATCCTGGTGGCAAATGATCACATGTATATTATCCTTCACTTCTGTGACCTCATTATCTGTGTCTCATTAATCCCAATCAGTAGTCAGACTATAGACCTGAAGTATGAATTTTGCCACTCCCTATTCTGCTGCAAACACGTTTGCTGCAAATGTTAAAACTTGTTTCTGTCTCTCTCCATGCTGTGAAGCAGCGAAGAGCTGCAAATCCCGTGTGTGTAAGCTGTACACGTTGATGCTTTTGTCTTCCTGCGTCACTGGAGAAGCCTGCTGTCTATTCAGTTACGTTGGCTATCTTTGCCCCTAGCGACCCCCTGTTCCTGGCACAGGTCCCTGCAAGGTGTGTTTTTGGCACCCTTCCACTGGCTGTCCAGCCTGTGTATCCCACAAGCTAGATCTTTTTTGCCTGAATATATTACAATTTGGCGCAACTAGAGTTACACTGTAGTCATGCATGTTTGCTGCCTTGTTCATTGCGTGCAGCTTTCTCAGAGCTTTCTCTTGAAAGGCAGAAGGTTGCTTTTACGGTACCCTTTCCTGGGTATTTTATGAAAATACAGTGAGGTGCTGAAGACAAGAGGCTGCAGCAGTCTTTCCCTCTGACGTGCCTGAATTTTACTGGAATGTTGAGTGTGCCCAGGCATGTTGAATGCGATGTGTGGTGACCCTTGGTGCCATCCTGCCCCGGCAGCTGAAGTGCTCCATGCCTTCCTGTGTCTCTTTGCACGTAAGCAGCAGTACCTTTCCTCTGACAGAAAACTTGAAAACTTGGCCATCTCTATTATCTGTCTTCCCCCTGCCCTTGTATCTCTAGGCCTAGCCTCTTTTTTTCCTCGTATTACTTTGTCTAGAAGTATTTGCACAGTCTTTGATTATTCCAGTCTGGTCATTGTAGCAGAGATGACAAATTTTTGAATTGTTCTCCTGCAAGTTTTCATCAATATCTTCCTTAAGAATTTTTTTTTCCCCCCAAGCGAGTTTTGTGCTATTGTCTCTCTTAATTGCTGTCTTCAGGTTAAACCAGTTACTTGTTAGTGCTCTTCAAGGAGGGTAGGTGCTGCTTGTATAGAGACATTTCATCAGTCATGCAGCTTTTTCACCAATTCCACCTTCCTACTGGGTAGCTGCCACTATTTCAGTTGTTCTTGATAGCTGTTCTTGAGCAAAGTTTGCAAAGGAGCTGTGAAATCATTTCCAGTCACTTGCCTGTGCTTTCTTCCATAGTAAGTACAGGTTGAATCACAGTTCCTCATTTGTGTAAAATGTGTAAAAAGCAGCTTGCTCTGTGTGGGGATTTTCTTGTAGTGTGGGGGTTTTTTTTTGTTACAATTCTCTTGACGATGCACAGTAATATTTTGCTCAGATTTGTCAAAAATGGGATTGTATAATTACTTCCACACGTGTCTGACTTTTTTTTTTTTAATGAATGGGAACTCAGTGGCTGTGTCTAAATCCGGGTTTGTCTCATGCATTGTCAGCCATTTTGGCAGCTTATGGCTAAGTGAGTGCCCCTGAATTGCTCCCAAGTTACTCAGTTGGGGCATTAGGTGTTCAGTCTCTGTGTCATCTTCCCAATTTGTTCAGCCTTTGCAGCCATTATAATTCTTTTTCCTTGTGCTCATCTTCTCCCCCCTCTTTATCAAAGATATATAATTCATTTAGCAAAAATAGCAAGACTCCCTGCAATGTGGGGAGTTACTAGTTTTATGAGTGTGGTGGTTTTTTTTAATCTGGGATTTTTTTTTTTAAGGACTTACTGATTTGTGAGGCCATCGTGTTGATGTGTAGCTGACGGTTCTGTGCCTCAGTGTGTTACTGTTAAAGCCTATCTTCTTTCACCATGTTCATCATTGACTTTGTTTTTTGTGTTAAACAGGCATGGCTTGCTCTCTCAAGCATCTCTTGAGACTCCTAGCATCCTCCTGCAGGCCTGTTTGTATGATCTAAAACTTCTTTACTTGGATCCAACTTTCCCATGAGTCTCTCTGGATTTTCTGTAATAGAGCACAGCATTTTTCTGCTGCATCTGCTCTGTCTTATGTCATCCTACAGTCTCTGAGCAATTTTGTCAAGTCACCATATTTCTCATGGAGAACTCTGCTTGAGCAGGCTTGCTTCAGACCGAAGACAGTTTGCCCTCTAGTTATGACAGAGTTTTGTGTAGGTCTCCTTGAACTCGTTCATTGCGGTGCCATACTGCTGAAGCCAGGGGCACACATGATATCAGTTGCTCTGCTTTGATGGTTTATGCCTGAATTAATAATTACTGCGGTGTTATTAATTGCTACTACTTTGTAATTCCTATGAAGTCCTTTTCTACTTAGGAGTTACATGAATTGCAGACCTCCGCTGGTTTCGGTATACTTAAACTTCCCAGCATATGGGTGGTTCTGGGTAACTCCTGAGACCAAAAGGACTTTCTAGTCACCTCTGGAGTCAAGATGTCTATGGAGACCAGGGTCTTTCTCAGTGTTGTCACAATCTTTTCTGTCCTTTTTTCTCAACTGGCTGCTACCAGTTCCTTTGGGCATACAAGTGAGTATAATCATGGGCTGGGTTGTTGTCCAGCGTGATGCTGCACTATAGGATGACCAGCTAAACTGAGCTTCTAACATCAGCACAAGTCCTAGGTTCCCGTATGCACTTTTCCCTCTAGATATCCTTTTTTCCTCTGGAATCCCCATGTCTATTTCCAGCCTGTTTTCACTTACACAGAGGATCAATGGTCTACTTTCAACAGGCTAATTTTTGAGGATGCCTTGCTTTCATGCTATAAATGGCATGTGGTTGCTGAGCCAGGAATCTAGTTCTCTGCAAATGCAGTCACAGGCCATTACAGCGAGTCTGTAGGTTTTCTCCAGGATGCAATATGTATGCGTTTCTTTCTGGTGAAAACATGGTGGTGTTTTCATTAAAACTAATGATGGTGGCATCATTTCCTCTTCAGAATCTGCTGCTGCGGTACGTGCAAGAAGCCCGGTATACTCAAGCAGGACTTCTGCTGTAGTTGGAGAGTCCTGCCTGCTGAGTCCAGTTTCCTTTGAAAGGCACCATGATGTCCTCTTAGGAGGCTACAGCTAAGTTACTTTATCCTTCCAGGCCTGAAGGCAGGTCAGATTATTTTTGGTAAACATGCCAGGATGTAAAATTAGTAAATAGGCTTCTACAGCAATTCCCCTACAAAACCCTGGGTTTTGGAAACTCAGTGGGTAGCTGCACTGTAAGTGTCGTGTTGTTGGTGTTACAGTAGTGGACAGCTTCTGACATCAAGAGTGAGTGAGCGTAAGCAACGGAGATTCACTAAGGCTGTGATGTGAGAGCACTGTGTTAATGTAGCTGTGACTGAATCAGTACCACAAGAAGATTAAAAGAAAGTACTTCTCGTGTATTAAAAGGGTAACAGGAGACCTAGGAGACTTTAAGGTCATCAGCCTGAGGTGGAGTCTGTGCAATTTTAATGGTAAGAGTTAATTTGCAATTCAATGGAAGAAGATTTAGCAGCTAAATATATATACTAATGAAAATAGATCTGCCCTGTGGAAGGGAGGTCTCAGTGTAAAATGTGACAGGCTTGTCAAGATTACAGCCTGGTTGATGAAAGCATCAGTGGTAAAACTGTTTCTCTAAAGCACTTGACTTTGCACTAGTTTGTTTTATTGAAAGGGCTTGCATTGCTAATCGAGGGCATGTTATCTGTATTGAAAACTGGCTCAGTGGAGAGAGAAACAACTGGAGAGTTATCTTGGGATTGATGCTTGGGCTCAAGGGTGCGTAATCTTGTATATCAGCCATACTAACAATGAGACAATTACTGTTGGTAAAACTGAGGAGGAGAGGGTTGATGAGGGCTGATGTGTAGGGCAGTCGGCAGTCTGGGGCAGCTGGTGAAATAGTGAAAAGGTCACCAGAACACAGGTTAAATGTAGCTGGCTGTAAGGCAGGATGGCGGGGGAGAGTGTAGAGGTTGTAACTGTGGGATGGGAACTCTGTCAAAGAGTGAAGTTGTTCTAGGTAATCACCTCTGCAAGCTGTCATGTGTCCTTTCGCACAGGCCTGGCATGAGTATCGCCTATCCAGGAGTAAGGCTGCAATCTAGGCTTTGCACTTTTGCCTTGCTGGCACGCATCTCTCTTTCTCAAAGCAGTAAGTGTTGGTAAAACGGTGCAACACTGAGCTTCAGAAATAGACCTCTTCTTATTGAAGGCAATTTAAGCTTGCAAGCAGAATCTCCTAATTTTAGACTCTAAGTGCCTTTTAAACTGAGCTTTCAGGAAGGATGTCTGTGTTTACTTTCCAAATCAAAGTGTTTGTTTAACCCAGATTTATTTCAATGTTGTAACTCTTGCTGAGTAGTAGAGCAATAAAAAAGACTGTTAGACTAGAAAATTAACTTTTAAAACACAAACACTTGAAAATATTGAGATAAGTCCCACAGCTGCCCTCTCCTTGTTCAAAACAATCTATCAAACCACAGAAAGAGAATTTTAGAAATCGAAAGAAGAGCATGAAAACCCCAGGCATCAAAGTTGTCTTCTGAATTTAGCAAATAGATGAAGCAAAACCTTCCATTGGAGGACATATAAGATTGAGCAGTGCAAGTAATTAAATATTTGTGGAGTTTATTTTAAAAATAAAAAGAAAAATCCTCCCCCCAATAGACCGGCCAGTTTCACTTTTTTCAGGTAACTGCCATGTCTGAATGGATGCTGAATGGCTGTAAGCACGGATAACAGAATATAAAATTCCTCTTTTAACATCTCTTAAGCCCGGAGTTTTTCTCTCATATCGTGCTTGGCAAGAGATAATGGTGTTCTTCGGTTACCTCCCTCTTGTGTTTTAGTAGGGGTGACATGTGAATAGCAAGAGCTGGTGTTCCTTCTCAGCCTCTGAAAAGAAGAACCGATGGGTAGGCCAAAATGTGGGCCCTACCTTTCACTTACAGTATGCTTCTTGTACATCAGGCACAGGATGAAGAAGGGTAGCTGAGATTTCAAATATTCTTTCCTGTAGTATCTGTGCTGCTGTTCTGAATGTGAATGGTTATATTAAAATCAAATTTGTACCCACTTAAAATGCTGGTTAATTCTTCTTGCAAAAGAGATGGGTGTTGAACAATAAGTGAAATGGTCACGTGGAGCCTCGTCTCTCTTGTTACTAAAGGTGTGCAGAATAAAGGATTTTGTGTGGCATAACTGGAAAAAAAACCATATTGGAAGAGTACTTTTCAGTGGGATATATGCAAGCTCAGAGCAGAGAACAGTAAATGCATTTACCCTGTCTAGAGGCTGATTTACCTTCCCCTGGCAGTAAAGCTTCCCCTGGGGTGACTTTTCTGAGACAGAAGCCTACACAAATGAGGGTGATGTAACTGGAGCTTTGGAGTCAGGGCTTCCAGGTTGCAGCATCCTTGCTTGTGGAGGAAAGTGTGTGCAAGCTGTTTAAGAATCGAGTAGATTTCTAGATTTCCTTGGCATCCCCAGGAAGGGAAGCCTGGCTCTGTTTTCTCCCCTAAAGCAGTCCTATCTCACTTTTTGTAGACTTTTGATTGGTTTCAGAGCAGCTCTAGGAAGCAGGAGTAAAGCTGACAACGTCAGTTTTATACTGCTGAATATGAAAACTGTGAATTGGACACAATCATTGGAAATATCCCATTCTCCTGTCCTTGCAAATCCAGCAGAAACACAGTGAATAACCTTTTCTTTCAGTTTCCGATAGCTTTGTGCTGTTTCTAGTAAAGCATTCTTTCCCCTTTTGACTACCAGAGTAGGGACCACATTTCACTTTAAACTTTGTGGCAGGCTGATGTGCAGTGCTGCAAAATGTTCCGTTTCTGTGCAGTTAAGTAGAAACTCCCAACACCTGCTTTTCACCTTCTTTGAGTATGTGTTTTCTGGCTTGGCTCTTCAGAGTTTTGTAGTATTAGCAAAGGCTCTGGTTTTAACTGTCATTAATTTTTCAAGCTGTCGTGGTTTAACCTCAGATGGCAATTGAGCACCACACAGCCACTCGCTTGCTCGCTCTCCCCCTCCACCCCCCCGGTGGGATGGGGGAGAGAATCAGAAGAGTAAAAGTGAGAAAACTCATGGGTTGAGATAAGTTTAATAATTGAAATAAAATGAAATAGTAATAATAATAAAAGAACAGACAAAGCAAGTGATGCACAATGCAGTTGCTCACCACCCGCCAACCGATGCCCAGCCAGTCCCCGAGCA
>NW_008794584.1:503630-506824 GCF_000699145.1 Aptenodytes forsteri | reverse complement strand
GGGCCAGTTTGGCTGTGCCCCCACCCAGCTTCTTGTGCACCTCCAGCCTTCTCAGTCGGTAGAGCATGGGAAGCTGAAAAGTCCTTGACTGGTGTAAGCACTGCTTAGCAACTACTAAAACATCGGTGTGTTATCAACATTGTTCTCACCCTAAATCCAAAACACAGCACTGTACCAGCTACTAGGAAGAAAACTAACTCTATCCCTGCTGAAACCAGGTCACAAGCTTTTGTCCTTTTGGAGTTGTTTCCTCAACAAGATGATAGCTAAAGCTGGAATCCCTGAATAAAGCACAGATGAAAGCAGGAACAGACTGATCTTCCTGGCCGTATGCAAAATAACCCCCAGTGCAAGGTGTGTCAGAGGCTGACAGCGGTTCTGTATCTGTTCATACATCTGTTCTTTAACCATGGCTGTTGCTTTATGACCATGCACTGTTCGTTAAGCCTCGCTGTTTAAGGTCACAGTTACAGAGGGCACTGTGACTGCCAGCTAATGTCACTGTGCTCAGCTGATGGTCAGCATATGTAATGTTTTGGCATTGTTTAATGTTCTTGTTTGCTTGTATGCCTCTAATAGGGAACTGTTGGTTCATTGTAATCGAAATGTATTACTAATGATGTGTTCTGCATCTGAAAGGTGGCTGTATCACTGCTAACACAAAAGCATTTTTTTTCTTCAGGCTTCCAAGAAGGAATGGCTTCTGATCTCTTCCACCAAAAGCAGAGCTGTCTCAGTTGGACAAATATAAGATGACCATCTTCATGCATTTAAAAGGAAAAAGGTCTACAATACACAAATGAGACTTTTGCTCGGGTGGCTTAAGAGAGCCAGAGCCATAGAGCCTGCCAGTAGTGGTAATTCTCAAGCTGTGTGGCTGGTGGCTGTCTCCCAAAAACTGTTGTGTGAAAAGAAGATTTCATGTTCACAAAGTTGTGCAGCTTGTGAATATGGACCTGTTGATAACACGTGTATCCGTAGGAACAAAGTCTGAATCTATGGATTCCTGTTATTGCTGCAAGGTTAACATACGCATGCAAGTCTGGTGGATTTACAGCATGTTAACTAGTTTTAAGCAGTGGTAGGGGAGCTGTCTTGGCCATACTGTATGCTTTTTCAATTATGGTATACATTCCACAAGCAAGTGGCTTTATGTTAGGAACTGTGGTGGAGTATTACATGTCTAAATTGGTTCTGCTCTTGAACCTTTGCTTGTGTGCCCTGATATTCCTCCTCATGAAGGAGAGTGTGGTAGAGAGAAATGAGCTGTACTGCTTCAATAAAAATCTGACTCAGCTGGTCTCCAGCTCCTGTTTTGCACTTCTGGTGCTGTTTCAGTCTTCTCGTGTTTATGTTCTATTTTTTCCTTTTTCATTTGCTGACAGCTTTGCAATTCCAGCTCGTGGACTAGTGAGAGGGCTGTGCCTTTAATACAAACCAGCTGTCAGCTGTGAAATGAGTGGAAAACTTAAGAATTCAGTAAACACTGTGGAGTGAGTGTGCTTGCACTATATCTCAATGCCACACTCGAGTAAAATCTAGTGTGGGTGACTTCAGATTTGATTAGTGTCAGCAGCATTGCTGGGGAGCACTGGAGAAAGCATATTCTTAGAATTTAAACAAATGGTTCATACTGGAAAGGTTCTGGCACAAACTAAACGGCTGTTGCAGAAGATGCATTCAAGGCAAGTCAACAACCTTAAAACCCTAATCCCCAAGCCTGCTTTTCTGTCCCAAAAGTCAATTGTTCAATTGCCTAGGGTATAATTATTCATTGTTTGCTACATACTTAAAATAACAGAAGCATCTGCTCCTTTCTTCTTCAAACGCAGCTTTCAGGTTAATATTGTCACACACAATTCGCACTAATGCTAATACCATTTTATCTAGGTATTGAGAAGTAACATAGCTGGTGCTGAGGCCATGCTCTCAGTATACGTTTTAAATAAATCAGTGCTGTATTGCCGAATGTTCAGCTTGTTCTTGTCTCCTGGTCTGTGACACATACGTAGATTTCATACAATTAGAATGTAAGTTATCAAAACCGATGTTCCAAGCTCCTGCCCTTCAAAGGAAGTGCCAATACTTACAGTGGTTTAATTTAAGCAGTGTTGTTACTACCTTTTAGGGGTAGTCAACTTAGGCGATGGTTGTGAAGAGGAGTGCCCAAGGCACGGGCTTGGGAAGGGACAGGGTGCTCGAGGGGGAAAAGTTAGATGTAGCTCCCATGTCCCTGTCCTGTGGGGTGTGTAAATGCTTGTGTGAACCTTTCCCTACCTTTCTTCGTTTGCTCTGCTTTTTGCAAACATGTTTCATTGCCAAAGGCCCATACATTACCTGCAGGCTGCTCCATTATTTCTGCTCATTAACATTGTATGCTAACTTGCTTTTCCCTCACTTTATGGACTTCATTTTTTTTTTTTTTTTTTTTTTCTTGCTATGCTCCGAGTCCCTGCATGACCCTCCCTGGCGTTTCATAGCTATCGGCTGACTGATCAGCAGTGCCTTCCTCTTCCCCTTACCCTGAATGCTGATGCCATGTTTCCCCCACTTGCTGCACCAGGGTCTTGATTCTTGCAGGTCCTACCCAAGATCTTTCCCTATTCCACAAACTGAAATGTGGTTATTAACGTCTCAATAGCTGGAGCTTGCTGACCCCTTCTGAAAAACCCAATTCATTGAGATGCTCTCCTTTACTTTGCAGTTGTATCTCTTGGAGGGACAGACCTGGTTCTTGTAAATGACTGGCTAGATGACTTCCTTCTTGCTGTTTGTTGTTTTAAGTTAATGTTTAATCATTTGATATTAATCAGAAGGAGGCACAGAAGCAGTCTAAGTGAGAGTCTGGGCTGTAAGAGGGGAGCTAGGTAATGAAGTGGTGGACTGGGGGAATTTGGGAGCTTAAAGTTTCAAACCTCATCTGCATTCAGGTAGTTGGAACAACACTGCCAGGAGCTCTTACCCCAGCCAAAAGGAGAGACCCTGTAGGCAACAGCTTGTTTTGGGGTTGAAATGGGTAAGGAAGCCTCAAGAAAGAGCTTGGGAATAGACAGTTTGCAATGAAGGGAGTGAAAGGACGTTGTTGAAGACGTTGTTGACGTTTCACTACAAGAAGGACGTTGAGGTGCTGGAGCGTGTCCAGAGAAGGGCAACGAGGCTGGTGAAGGGTCTGGAGAACAAGTCTTATGAGGAGC
>NW_008794584.1:485113-503453 GCF_000699145.1 Aptenodytes forsteri | reverse complement strand
AGGGAAGTGGTTGAGTCACCATCCCTGGAGGTATTTAAAAGACGAGTAGATGAGGCACTTAGGGACATGGTTTAGTGGGTGGTGGTGTTGGGTCGATGGTTGGACTCGATGATCTTAGAGGTCTTTTCCAACCTTAATGATTCTACGATTCTATGATTCTAAGAATGTGTCTAAGGCAGCAGTTGTACAGTCTCTGTAAGCTGATGCCACTGCCAAAAGAAAAGGTCCTGGAGGCTCCTTCTTTGGACAGGGTTTTCTGCCACAACTGCTAACCATCTCTACAAACCGATCAGTCTGAAAAGCTGATTTTATACATATTTGCATGTATACGCTATGATGCGGATACAGATTCAATTCTTTCCTACGATGAATTTTCTTTTGTGGCCACATTAACGTTTGCCAGCTTTAGCCTGCATAGGTATGGAAGTGAATGGAAAGTGGGATAAACTGCATTTAAATGCAGTAATAAACTACACATTTAGAGCTTGTCAAATGAACTTAGGAAACTTCTCTGACTGAAAGGTGGTGTGGGGGAATTTTTTAAAGATGGTAGAAATCCAGTAGGCCTAACTGAAGGCAGCATCAGTAGGCATTTGATTGATGTTACATGGGACATTGTTAATGGAAAATAAGGGGTGGGATGCTGAAAGTGCTGGTTAGTGTATAGCCAAAATATTCTGGTTCTGTTTGCTGACATGCAGTACTTCTCTGGAGCTGTGTATGCAGCTTTCACTGTCTTTCTGTGATACTGCTATGAACAGAGAAATAAGCTAGTGCTTATGATAGCTTTCTGCTGTGCTTTAGAAATACAACATACAACAGCAAAAAAAAAAAAAGGAAGAAAGCATTTTTTGCTATAATAGCAGCAACGAAAAGAATGAATTTCAGTAGCTGGCACTGTTTTTCTATGGTTAGAACAGTTTGAATTTCCTGCCACATGCTAACTCGAAAGGTTTTATGGGTGTACTGACGACATCTTGTCAATGCTGGTTTTTGAGCTTTTGCCTCTTGGGACACCTTCACTTTCCATGACTGTTGGTGGTGTGTCTGTTTAAAAAATAAGCTGTCATATATATTCTGAGGAACCTGAAGGTGGAGCTTGCATGTTTGAAAACATTCTCAAAAACTTAGCTTGCCTTTCTTTTCTGTCTTTTTTTGAGAAAACCTGTAGGCTTTAAATTAGTTGCCTTTCCACTGCCTTACTAAGCCCATTATTCCTGTTAATTTGTCTTTTAATTAAAAGAGAACTAGGAGAACATCCTAACTGTTTGCTCCTGGGTACAGTCAAACTAAGTAGGCTGGTGGGAACTACGGAGGGGAGTAGCTTTTCCTGGGCTCCGTTTCTGCCGGTGAAGGCTTGAATGCCTTGCTCCATCCTAGCTTTCTAAGGCCAATATTTAAGAAGCCTAGTGTTTTGTTCACTACCTCTCCCACTTTCTTATTGGTGTAAATAGGACCATTTAGTAGCTTAGTCAGATTTTGAGGTTTGGATAGCTTTTTCTCTTTCTGCCTACTGGCTAAATCTTTATTTGGCTTTTGAAGTACTCTGGTACCTTTTTCTTTTTCTAGGAAAAATCACTGTTCAGTGAGAAGTCAGCTAGTCTGATTTGTTGTGTGAACCTGGCAAACTTTAGTCTGTCTACCTCAGCTCTGTATTGCCAGAGGGACATTCATGAAGCGTGGGCTGTTGCACTTTGCCAGTAGATGGTGGGAGGAATTAAGCAGACAACTGTTTTAGGTAGCGTGTGTCCTTTGTAGGATGAGGGAATGGACTGGGTGACTTCTTGGGATCTCTTATAACCTCCTTACTGTCCATGTATCGATGACATGACTGAAACAGTCCCTGATTTCACATGTTTTTCTTAAGTCGAATGATGAACATTTTGGATGCTACAGTGATGAAAGCCGTAGGATCAGGTATGAATTTGCATGTTGCATCTTCTGTACATTTGATGGCACAGAATGGAAATTTACCTTGTATTAAATGACTGATACTTCCTGGTAACAGATCTAACAACTCTTACTGTTAATGCTTGGTTTTATGTGCAGATGGATTTGTACTTGAATTATAGAGGCTGTCAAAGAATAAATAAATACCCAAACTTTTCTGTCTCGTCTCGATAGCTGAAAGATCAGGTTGTCTTTTGCAACATCAAAAAGTAAATCATGTCCTTCACAGACATGGCACGTGTCAGTAACAATTTATTCTGCTGTTGGATGCTTGAAAAATCGTTAAGTCCTTTACCCTTGTAAAAATATGCTCTGCACAGCTCTTTGCAATGTAGTATCTTCATTCTTTTCAAGAAGTGCTGAAGTGCTGATACTATACTGTAGTTTAGTTTTTGAGGGAGAGACTAGAATATTTCTTCAGAAAGAGCAAAGGTTCAAGATTTTAAGGAACTTTTTGTGGGCGATGGCAAAGGAATCTGGTAGAGCTAATTTTCTTCTTGTTTTTCAGATCTTTCCAAGAGCAAAGATTTTTAGGAATTAGTTGAAACTAGAAGTCTCTGAGGATGCAGATACCCATGCAGTTTATGTCCGTGATTTTTTGGGGTTGTTTATGAAACAAGCTTGGAAAAAAAATGAGTAATGCCTTTACATTTGTGTCTTGTTTCCAGGATTGTGGTTTATGATTTTTTTTTTTAGATGATCGCTTAATCCGTAGAATAGCAAGATGAGTTTGGGGCCTTTGATTTTTTTTCTTTTTGAGTTGTTTTGCAGTGAACTGATCCTGTTAAAAAGGATCCTAATGCCAAAGGGAGGGATCAGTTGCTGAGATGCTAAGAGTTCTGGCAGATACTGCTGTGTTCCCACTGGATTTCATGAATTTCGGGGGATGATCGGTTTCTAGGATTCGATGAATTTTCTATAATTCAACCTCCCTGCTCTCTAGACAGTGCCTCCAGTGAAGCAGAATTAAGGCTTGGCTGCAGACTTTTCATTGAGGAGAATTCTGCATAGCTGGGCCCGAAATAAAAGAATCACGTGGTTGCCTGTGTGCCTACGCAGCTTCGTTCACCGTGCACAGAAACCAGGAGGGGACAAACCCTTTGACACTAGCATCTTTTCAGTTTGCATTTGGCTGCACATAAAGCAGGTTTTGCAGCAAACCAGAGGAGAAAAAGACCCATGCTAATCTTGTAGTGGAAAATTACTTTGTTGGGTGTCACCGCACAAGCTGTCCCAAAGCTGCTGGTAACATTTCAGAGTGGAGATGAGACCCACCGCCTGCCTGCGAACTCCCATTCAGGAGCTGAGAGGCTCCCTCTGAATGTGCTTTCACACAGTTGGAAGACCGATAGGTTTTTTCCTTTTTCTTTTTTATTTTCTTGGCAGGGAACAAGTGAAATAAAACAAAAGATTAATCAGCTTGGGTGGCTCACATGGACTGTGTGGAGGGAGAAGAAAGATTGGGTGATCCTTTCACACTTCAGGACCTGTAAGAAGGAGGAGCCCTGTGCAACACCACTGTCCAGAATTCCTATAGGAAGGGAAGATGAATGTTCTTGAAGATCCGACCTGGGCTAGAAACCATCTCTTGTTTAAAGCAAGGCTAGCAAGGAAGGCTGGAATGCTTGTCAGTGACTTGATGTGTGGGCTGCTGTGTTGTTTCTGCACGCCCCTGTGTGCCTTGGGGCTCAGTTGCATTTTCCAGGTTGTAGAATAGGTTGTTTTGGGTACAATTCTGTTTACCCAAAGAAATGCATCCCAGTCCTTTAAATTCCCTTTGACCCTCGGTTTTTTTGAATCCTTTGCCCATGTCTTCATCTACCTCCTGATTGTTACGCTCTTGATCCTTGTCTGTGGGGAGGAATGTATTGGGGTTTTTTTAAATATTTTCTGTTAGAAAAGTGGGGGAACGTGTTCTTGTTACGCCATTACTCATGTTATTTATTTCTTCCTCTACCACTTTTGTCACCTGGTAATCAGGAGGTACCTTGTGTGACCAAGAATGAAAATGGTCTTGGCTCTCCACATCCCGTGCTCTGAATTCCTGCTGGGAAACGATTGCCAGTTTGATTGGAGGGACACCAGAGGAAGCCAGAGAAACAGCATTTGCTGAACAAATGTAGTCTCGTACTTGGGTGTCTGTGAGCATTTTGTTTTACCGTTGCCTCTGCTAGATGACAAAGGCCACGTGGGCTGTACATGCATTTGTCTGTAGGTCCTTTTGGGACTGCAAGCCCAGCGTGTGTGTGTTTCTGATAAATTTTGTTCTTGCTCAACTGCAGCTCTGATGATGCCAGTCTCTTGTTTCACCCTTGGCCTGCCCTTTCATCCTTGTAGCACAGCTGATAAGGAGATCCTAATTGAAACTCTTCTGACATACTTCTGACACAGAAGTAATTCAGGTGCTCTCCGGGGGAAATTATTTTAATCTCAGTCTGTATGCAGAATGCGCCACAGTAGTGTGGTCATTGGACACTCTCTGTTCATGAAACCTCCCGAGTTTGCTGGAGAGGAGGGAGGAACGCTGGTACTGTGAATGGAAGGATGCCCGTAGTAAATTTGCTTGCCTCGTTTGCTCTTTGCAGACACACTGTGATTGTGGACCACAGGTTGAAATCCCTGTTGTGTGACATTGCAGTAGTTAAATTTTAGTTTGGCAGTTGTTTTCCATGGATGTTCGTGCCTGCAGTTCCCTTAGTGCTGGTAAAGATAGCACACTCAGGAGGAGCTGTCGTGAGAGGACCCCCAGCTCCTCCTCGCTGGCCAGATACTCTTATTGTCTGCCCAAATGCAAAATATGCTTGTTCTGAGTGAATATAGGACCTTTGTCCAGGTGTAAATTACCAGGAAAATTTTCTGTTTCTGATGTCGCACTCGCAGAAAAGACTTTCTTCTTTCAGATTTAAGTATGTCTGGAGAGAGAATGTATTTTTCACATCCACTTCAGAAACCTGCATGAAGCAAAAACTACTTCAGATTTTGCCTGTGTTTGGACGGAACCCAGAAGTTGGGCAAAAGCCACTGGTGAATGAAGGGAGAAAATGTGATGTCAATGGGGATTTTTTTTGATTTTTGGGGTGACTTGGGGTTGGGTGTTTTGGGTTGGTGCGGGTTGGTTTGTTTGTTTGTTTAGACATTACTTTTATTGTTCCTAGAAATCCGTTTATGATATTCTTCAATGTCTTCAGTTTGCAGTTGCTTATTCTCTAACTCACTTGTATTTTCCAACTAAGATGGACTGAGTTTCTTGGTGAAAAGGGGGTGAAAAGTATGTTGCTGCTGCTTTTGCCTGAACACACCAAAAGCTCCCTGTGCAGGGCATTTATTTCCTGAGACAGCTTTTCTGCAGAGCAAGAGCAGTTTAATTTAGCTAAATTGCTCGCTAAAGACTTACCTGATAATTTTACAGTGTATTTCAGCACGTTGTCTTAGATTTATCAGGAGAAGAGAAGCTGTTTGTTGATGGATAGAGGCTTTGCCCTGGTTGCATTTTAAGTAGACATCTCCCTGGAGATGAGGTGTAAATGTCACATTACCGATTAGCATTTGGCGTGGGGTCCCAGAGCAAAGGAAGAGATGTCTCAGTTCAGTCTCCAAAAAAGAGAAACTAAAATCATTCCTGAGCTCTGACAGCATTACTTGGACAATGTCGTCTTCAGCGTTTTCTGTTCCTGGTTCCAGCTCACGGCTAGGTTATGCTACGTGCTTTTCCAACCCAGACACCTGAAGAGCCTGTGTTTTGATGTGCTCTGGCTGTGCCTGGAGGAGTTCAGACCTGATTCTGGTGCCTTTCTAAACAAGTGTTTTTTTCTGTAGGTCTGAAATCCTGTCGTATGCAAAAGTCGCCCAGGAGAGCTCTGTTTGGCTGCAGCTGGATCTGGGCCCCAGGCGGGACAGCTTGCTGGAAAGCCCCATCCTGCCTGGTTGCTCACCCGTGTTACTGTTCTCAGTGGGAAGGTGGTGATGGCAGTCACCTCTCAAGTGTGAGGCGAGAGGAAACTGCAAGGTTGTGTTAATGCTGAGCAACCAGCCAAACGAGACAAAAAGTTTTAACGAAAAGACACACTTTTCTCATTGAAGAGAGCTAAATTATAGCTCAGCAACTAAATATCGGCTACCGTTCAGTCATCTCTCCTCCCCTCCTCTTTCACAAACCCGTTCCAGTGATGGAAATAGGCGATAGGTGCTGATGTGGGGGCGGTTGTGGAAAGCTGGTTTTAATTTGAGAGTAGAGAGCTGTGATCAGTTGTGATTAGTCCAAGCAAAATGTTGTGTGGTTTTTTCCCAAAGTTGTGGGGTTTGCATGTGTATTTAGCTGACCTTATAGCATTTCACAGTGGATTGCTCTGCAGGCCCTGGCTCTAGAGTATGTCTGCTGGGCCCCTCTCAAAGACCACAACTGTGGGCAGACTTTCTGTGTTGCTTGTTACTGCTTGTGCACTTGGGACCTCTGCCTCCTCCTCCTCTATTTGCTGCTCTCCATGGGGCAGAGGTGGGTCAGTCTAAGGCTTTGGTACTCACCAATGTTCTTCTAAAGCCCCTGTTTTGTACTGTTTCCTCTGCCAGTCCTTTGCTGTTTCTGCTTTCCTTAATACTTTAGGAAACTGGGCTTGGGGTATGGAAATGTCACTGGAAGACTTGCTGTCTTTCTTCACCTCTTCATTGTCAGGTTTGCCATGGGAAGTATTAAAATCTGTTGAACCTTTCGACATAGGCTTGTGGCAGCCAGAGCTGGTTGGCAGTGTCTTAGTAATATATTTTTTTTTTTCCCTCTTGGAAAATGGCAGTTACTTTAGCTTGTCAAGAAAAGTGCATCAATTTTGATGGTAGATGTTTCTGAAGTCCAGAATATGGTTCCTGGGTGAGAGGAGACAGGCGGTAGGCAGGCAGTAGTGTGATGGAGGCAGGTTTTGGACGAATAGGAGGATAGCCTATTCCCTGTGAGTACCCTAGCAATCATGCCAAAAACTTATCCGGGTGGGGGGGTTGAGGTGTCTCCTTTTTCCCTGTGCTGAAAAACTGTTCCTGATAGTCTTGGCTTTAGCCTAGGGCTACAAAAGCTGTTGAGATCTTGAAGATTTTGGTGCATGATTAAACTATTTCCATCCCAGTTCTGTCCATGCACTCGTATTTCTTGTAGAAATACTTAAAAAAGAGGTCTTCAGGCTCTCTATTTAATAGTTTCAACTAGCTGACAGTTTTCAAACCCTCTTAGCACTAGTGTGGAGCAAGTTCAGTGTGTCAGCTCCTAAAATTACCGAATGGGAGACTAATAATTTCATACCTCTTGGAAAAACTGATCTCTGCTTTCAGCTGCTGGCAGTTCCCGATACCAAGAACTGGTTGCTCACTGGTGTGCAACGTCGTTCCTGCTCAAGACTGTCTGCTGGAAAGCAAAGGAAGTTGTGTTGCCTGAAGGTTTACATGCATTTTAGTTCTTGATTGCAATGATAGTTGAGGGCCTCAGTGTTTCTGCCCATAAAATGTTAATCAGCTACATCATTAGAAGTACACCTTTATGGATATGTACATGCATGTATATACACATATGAGTGTGTATGTGGTAATTATTCTGAGGCAATAAAGTATATTTTAAGAAAAATTGCTTAACTAGCTGCTGTGTGATCCTTTGTGGGTTTTTTTTGTTGTTGTTGTTTGGGTTTTGTGTTGGTTTATTTTTTGTGTGTGGTGTTGGTTTGGGGTTTTTTGTAGCTTACTTTTCCCAGTTAGAATACTTAGGAGAAAATAGTAATAAAGTGTTGGGGCAATTGTTCCAAACTCATTCTGCGCTCATAGAGAATGATGCTGCAGATAAGAAATTTCATAATGTTTTATAACTTAGAAAGATTTGCTTTCCAGGGCGTTGAGAGGTATGAACCCTTTTAGCTGGACAAGGTAGAATGTCTGCTCCAGTCTGTACATGAGTTCCTGTGTAATTTTATCAGTCTCATTACACATAGTCCCTCAAAATATGTGAAAATCTAACTGAACAAAATCTTGCTGATAGTGATTTAAATGGGAAGTGCAGTCAGGCTACTTTTTGGAGACAAACGTGTGATACGCATTTCTAGAGATCCTGAAATCTGTTAAATCAGCAGAAAAAAGCTCTTGTTACAGAGTGTTTCAAAATGTCATCAGTGGGGAGTTTCTATTCCCTTTTTCTAAGCTGCATATCATCAGCTGACAGTTCGGTTACTTCTGCTTCTCTCAAACAATTGAGGCTACATGAAATGTTTAAAGTTAGTTTTGTTTAAAGAGTAAATGACCAGGTTTTCAAATACACCAAGCACACAGATCGTTGTGAAAATTGCTTCATAAAATTCCTGCTGTATTCAGGTCTGTCTTTCTCTCTCTTTTTTTTCCTTTTTTTTTTTTTTCTTTTATACAGGCGATACGGATTATGGTTTCGATTGCGGAAGTTAATAATCTGGTTGCTGGGAGTGTACATAGCCATTCCATTTCTAGTAAAACTTTGCCCTGCTATTCAGGCAAAGCTGGTCTTCCTGAACTTTGGTAAGTGACTCAGTCTGTTGGGATGTGTGAGGGGTGAAGGGGAGGAGTGTCTTTATCTCTCATTTGTCTGCCTTCACTTTCACCCTGCACGTGTACAGCTTGTGAAGGATATGAACTTTCACAGGTTGTAAGTTCTCCAAATTATGGTTTGGAAAGCATTCTCTATGGCTCTGGTGGTCTTTGTAGTATGTCTTTATATAAATACAGTGGCCAAACTGAAGCCAACTTTCAGCTGAAAGCGTCATCTTCAGGGGAACTGTGCAATATGTCGAATGCATTTTTCTGAAGGGTTCAACAAAGTTGCATGAATAGACAGAACGCAAGTGAAATTAAATCCAGTGAATTGTTTTTCAGGCAGTGACTCTTCACCTGAAAGCATTTTAGGAGAATATTCTGGTTGGGAAAGAAGAGGCCTGTTCATGCAGTCAGACTGAATGCTTTCCTTGTGTCTGTTTAGCCTTTGCATTTGGTCGAACTGGCGGTACAGTGGGTCTGGCAAGCTGGCTCAGCTCCCAGGTCACCCAGGGAGGCCTGAGCATCCACAGGATGGAAAATGATGGAGCATCACTATGAGAGATACTTCTCTGCGATCTAAATTTGTCTTTAAACCTCACTTGTGTTTTGTGATGAAGTTTTGAAAAATATCTTCCTTTGATTGTAGAAGCTAGAAGGACCAACTACAGATATGTTGCTTTTATATAACTTCCGTCATTTTGATTGCCTGCTCTGTATATTCTAATACCTTGGATCCATGGTCACTGTGAAGTGTGTACATGTGCGTGCCAGCTCTTTCTGCCTTGATTGTCAGAACTGACAGCTGGGTAACATAAATAATGCAGGTTACTTCCATTTTCATCACCTTGCTTTTTCAGTGATGATTTTAATTTGCCCTTGCAGAGCTTTGTTAGGTGTCCCTGAAGTTCCTACCTCTATTCATTCCCAAGTGACCGAAATAATTGTTCTGTAACACTTTCTTGCACTAGTACTTGCACTAATATCACTGCAGTGTTGTTCCTACTGCTTTATATAATGGCAGTCAGATTTTATTTGTGACAGTACTCCCATTAAAAACTATTTACCTTAATACAAAGTGCATTCTAACACACTTACTAGAAGTACCTTGGCATGTTTGAGTAATTTTCCACTGGAGAGTGACATTTCTCCTTCAGAGGAGTGGTGTAGGGTTTGCCCTGTCATATTGCTTTTTTAACCTTCTGAGTATAAATCACTACTCTTCAGCCATTGTTTTCTCCTTCTTTTGTGTAGTTTGGGATTTGCTTCCAAAACAGTAGCGCAGAGCTTCAGGAGAAAGTGCTTCCATTTGTTTCTCGAGATAGCTAAAGATGAATCGATAGCCATGCTTCCACTGTTAGCAACCAAACCAATGTCTGGATTTGTTCTTGTGGACAGGCTTTTATTCCAGGTTACAAGATACATGGGTAGAGATCTCAAGTTGTCTCCACTGGAAGTCTTCAGAAAACTGAGATTTCTAGAAACATAAATACAAACTAGATCAGATTTAGTGTATCAGTATGATTAACAAATCATGTGATTTTTGTCATGTGATGTGTTGCGAGTGATACCAAATAGCTCTGAAACATGTAACTGAAAAAAACCCTTGATGTGCTAAATCTCCACGGGATGTATGCCTATATGATGATCTCTTTGTCTGTGTGTGTAGAATAGATGGACCATTCCGGTGATAAATGCCATACATAAAAATTGCCTGTACTTCTATATTTTTCTCTTGCTTTGAGGTAGATGCTTACCTGGCCCCCATCACTAACATTGGTATGTTCCTGTTCATATCTTTGTAATACAAAATTTGTCAAGAAAGTCGTAACAGATTTGGCGAATGGGAAAATCAAGGCACAGAGAAGTTGAGTAATTTTCCCAGAACACTGCTAGAAGTGACTTGTGTGCCTGTCCAGACCTCAACCACAGAACTTACCGTCCTCTTGGAGGATCTACCACCCTTGTGAGAGCGTCACTGAGCTCTGCAGTGACAGCGCAGTGACCCAACGGGTCTCTGGTGGCATGCATGCTTTGTCTGGGACTCTTCCACGTGCTTTTGCATAAGAGCAAACAGACTTGCACAGGTATAGATCTGCAGTCTAAGGGGCCAGATTTGTCAGGTTAACATCGGTTGTTGTCTGCCTTGGTTTTTATGTTTGTGGAATGTTTAGTGATTTTTGGGGGTAAGTGAAGTGAGATTTGACTGTCATATTATCAATGCTTCTTTGTGTGTCAATAGCAGGAAAACTTTGGTATGTTAATTGTTATGCCACTAAATTCCAAGGAGACAGACTTCCTGGTTCTGCTGGAGTGGAGCTCAAGTTTATGGAAAAAGCCTGAATCATTGGGAGAAGAGAGTCCTTAAAACTGCTCGATGCTGTCACTAGATCTCTATAGCATCTCTCTTGGTATTAGGTGTGTCAGAGGCTGTCTAGAGAGGCCATACAGCATTGGTGATGGAAAAGGAAGCATTTAGACTAAGCACATCCCCTCATTTAGCACATTGTACAGTGTCTATAAGATGTAGCTTGTGAACCAAGCAAGGTAAAACAAAATGCTGAAAATGTTTGATGTTTGACTTTCCTGATGTTGCTCATGTTCGAATCATTGAATATAACAAGCAACGAACAACTGTGTGTTGTATAAGTTGGGGAACATAAAACATTTGGAAGAGTGAATTGAGGTGTAATGATTTTGTTTTCGGGGATCTCCTCCTGAAGAGATAAAGTTTCCAGCCTAACGTGATCTCTTTTAAATGCTGCAGTGTCTGGAAGATATGGCAATTATTTGCTAGGCTTTGGAGCGTGGGCTAACGAACTGCATATCCTCCTCAAAGGCTCAGGAGGACAGTGTTTAACACAATTTATCTTAAAAGAGCAATGTGGTGTCTGCTACTATAATGCAGTATCTCCTTTAGATTGTTGTATTATAGAGACTGAAACCACGTCATCCTGAAACATGTTACATCTCTGGGATGCACCCTTTGTCCCAGGGGGTTTGTCCCATCAGTAACTTCCATTACAGCTACAACGCAAACAGTAAAGGGTTTGCCAAATCAGCTAACTCACCCCATTGATGCAGCAGAAGCGACTATTTTGTGTCTGGTGGATTTACAAAGCAGACTGGGCAGAAATGGTTAAATGTGTATCATAGGAAGCTTTGTCTGCCTCCCCCACCAAGAGGGGTGGGAGCTTGCTTTTAGCAATTTAGCAAGCAATTTTTAGCAAGCAATTTTAGCTTGCTCCCAGTTTTTTTGATGGTTGCTTGTGTCTTCTTGTCTTGCTCTCTTTGATGTTCATATTTTAGTCACAACTGTAGCCAGTTCATCCTTTCACACAAAAAGAATAAGGTCTTCCCAGCACAGTGGACCAGTTTGTACAACTTCCCAGTGCCTTGGTAAAGCAGTTTGATAAGAAAACAAAGATAAAAATTAAATCCTTTCACACAAAAAGAATAAGGTCTTCCCAGCACAGTGGACCAGTTTGTACAACTTCCCAGTGCCTTGGTAAAGCAGTTTGATAAGAAACAAAGATTAAAAATTAAAAGGTTTCATATTCTATTTTTTTCTTTTTTTGTATTTCAGTGAGGGTCCCATATTTCATTGACTTGAAAAGACCACAGGATCAAGGTTTAAACCACACCTGTAATTATTACCTGCAGCCAGAGGAGGATGTAACCATCGGAGTCTGGTAAGGAAGCCTGTTCCGTGCAGTATGTGCTGTGCATCTTTATCCTTCTTTTTGTTCTCAGTGTTGCCTATCCAGTATTTTTGCTGTGCATGTGACAACTGTTGCCTGCCCTGATTTGTGGATGTTTGTGTTTTCCTCTGCCAAGTGACCGAGTTCATGTTGAAAAGTATGCAAATCTCTGGAGCTCATCTGAACTCAGATCAGTAATGCATGAAACACAATTGGACAAACTGTGCATTCAGAGAAACTTCATAATTTGGACTCGTAAAGGTTACAGGTCTGCATTGCTACGAAGATCATGCCTCCATATCAGATGAGACCCAAGGATTTAGAAGTTTTGTCATTCAACTGCGGTTCATATTTTATTTTGCAAAATAAATGTGGGGGAAGATAGGAAAACAGGATCAAAGTGTTCAGAGTAGGAGGAAGAATATTCTGTGTATAAAACATATGTAGGGTTTGGAGAGTGGGTGAGAACGGGACACGCAGTTTACTCTCTTAACAAAACAAGTGACAGTGTCAGAGCTCATGTGTCATTCCTTCCTCACGAAGATGATTTTCTGGTCCCAGGCAAGGGCAATTCATTTTAGCTTCTTGTTACCCAGGATCAGCTCAGATGACTGGTTCTCTGTCTGAAAAGGTCTGCTTTCAGTGCTTCTTTCATTATTACACCAGCTCAAACTGGCTTCTGCATCTGTTTCTTATGATCACTTTCTATTGTGTCTCAACACCAGAAGTTTCAAAGCTACAGAAAAGTTCCTGCTAGCTTTAAAGAAAAAGAAGTGCCTGCAGTTTGAAGATATATGCAAGAGCAGCAAAAACTTGCAAAAAAGGCTAGACACCATGTCAGGTGTGGGGGGAAGGGGGCTGTTCCTTAGTACAGCCAGTGATGTTAGATCTGTAAGCTGTAGGACTTGGAGTTTTCAGTTATGTGTGTGTAACTTGTATGTGTCCACTAATGCAGTAGAGGTTTTTCTCTTCACTTGAGGATATATGACCTTTTGAACGGGACAGTGATATCCTGCTACATAAAGATGGTTCCTTCCCTTTAAGTGAATTTTGGTAAAGAACATGTTTAGAAGCTGGCAGTTCAGTCTTTCCAGGGTAGGCTGATAAATAATGGTTTGTATCTACACTTGGACAATTAAAATTCTACTTGCTAAGCTGTTGAGTAAGTTTAGATTGCAATCTGGAGATTTTTTATTTTGTTCCCCTTACAAGTGTGTCTTTACTAAAACAGAACTTCCAGCGTGTGGTGGCAATTCAGAGTCCATGTCATTTGTCTTGATACTTATGAGATAGGTTTTCATGAAAGTGTGGAGCCCTGCTTTAATGCCGGTGTAAGGTCTTGTGTTTGGTATACTTCCGAAACAAAATCCTCAGCCTGCTTTGTTCATAAGCTTGCAAAAGTCTTGAGGCAGAACAGTTGGAGAAGTTGAGTCCTACAGTTATTGGGGCTTTTTTCCTTCTCAAGAACTCAGTGTCTGCTGGCTGCATGCCTGCAAGTAGACCTTTTACGTTGTTTCCCCCTGTGTCGGTTTGTCCTCTGAGCATCTGGGAGGAAGGTGTGGTAGATGGAGTTTGTCTTTCTTCCGAGGAGAAAGGCATGTGAGTACTTAAGTTAATTCTGACGGCTGTAAGCTAGCCCCCTTCTCAACAATTTGAGATAGTTGTGGGCATGTACTCGCTTCCAGCGTTTGTCTTCTAGAGTAATTATCCAATATAAATGCCTACCTTCTCTTTGGTCTGTCATTCCTCTCTTTCCATTCTGCCAGCATTGAATTCTAACAGACTGCCCAGCTATATGATCTACAGAAGAACAGCTGTGAGTTAAAAATTCCTGGCTGTTCTAGATTGTAGCTTTTCCAGCTACAATGTTATACCTTCAAGAACCTGGTGTCTCAAAATAAAATACATGATCATCTTATCAGACCCTGAGCCCCTCTTTTTCCTCAGATTGACTATGGAGTCAGATATGCCTCTTGCTCACCGAACGTTCTTTCCAAAACCAGCTGACTGATTATTCTGAGTATCTGCTGACCTAGCTGTGAATCTTGTTTATGGTGTGTAAGTATGTTAGTTGAGGTAATTAACTGCCATAAAAGCTGAGGAATTGAGATTCTTTCTCCAGAACAGTGGAAAGTTCAGTAATTGTGCTTTGAGTTTGCCTGTGAAGTTTGATGCCTTAGACAGCCCTGAGTTTTGAAGGCAACGGTGATGGAGGTGAAAATGTAGAAATAATCCTAGCCACTGCCTTTTAAATTTGGCCATTTGTCGGCTAATCATGACAGTTATATGAGGAGTGTGTGTGAGGTGTGTAATCCTGAATTAATGAGTTGATCAGAAAAACTCAAAATTTGAGTGGCCGACACTGAGTAGCAACAGGACAATGTACTTCTTCCTTCTGTATACAGGCACACGGTCCCTGCAGCCTTATGGAAGAATGCCCGAGGGAAGGATCAGTTGTGGTTTGAAGATGCTTTGGGTTCCAGCCATCCTGTAATCCTTTACTTGCACGGCAATGCGGGAACAAGGTGAGGCACAAGACAGTGATGGCTTTGTTTCATGCTGTGTTTTCCTGGCTTGCCACAGCTTCAACACATTGATAAGAAAGATGGGGACAAACTTTTTAGTAGGGCGTGTAGTGATAGGACCAAGGGGGAATGGCTTTAAACTAAAGGGGGGTAGATATAGACTAGATATAAGGAAGAAATTTTTGACGCTGAGGGTGGTGAAACACTGGCACAGGTTGCCCAGAGAGGTGGTGGATGCCCCATCCCTGGAAACATTCAAGGTCAGGCTGGACGGGGCTCTGAGCGACCTGATCTAGTGGAAGATGTCCCTGCTCATTGCGGGGGGGGTGGGTGGACTAAGTGACCTTTAAAGGTCCCTTCCAACCCAAACTATTCTGTGATTCTATGATTAAAACCAAAATAAAATCTAAAAGCAGTTTGGTGCTTCTCCTTTCTTTTAAAAGGAAAGCATGTTTTAATAAATGATGCTGCTCCATTTATTGAATGCGGGAATAGATTTATTGCTGTTATCAGAAGTATCTGATATTGTAGTTTACCCTCTGCTAGAAGCCAGGAGGCTGTGACACTTACTAGATCAGGTAGGGAGAAGTACTTCTTTTCAGTATAGTGGTCTCTGAATTAAGACATGGGATAGTATTAGTGCTTCTGTATATGTGATTTACATGCATTAAATAAACTTTCCAGTTCCTTTCATGAGCTTATTTTAGTAGTTAACACATTCTGAGGAAGGAAAATCAGAAAGAAAGAAGAAGATAACGTGCTGGCCTTATTTCATAATTGCATATATGCAGGATATTTGTCTGGAACAGGAGCATTTCTAAAATTTGTGATTTTATAGTTGACCATGTGTATCAGCTAAAGAAGTAGGTTGGTTCTCTATACTTTGTTGCTGGATGCTAAAAGCCACTAGCGCTGTGTGAAACTTCCTGGATGTTTCTCAGAATCATGTTCTTACTGCCACATCTCTGCATGATACAGTGCTTTAGTTCATTTGTTAGAACATGGTCTTTTTCCTTACTAATATGCATCTTACAAAGAGTATCAGCCCCTTTCTGAGTTTTGAGTGCCAGTGCATGTTCTTTTGAAGCTGATGTCTGCTCATAGATACTCTGCAAGAGCAGAAACATTGCAGAAATACAAGTTCCATGATGTAAAGCAAAGAAACTCTCTTTTAGCTGTGCTGGTAGTGCAGGTTCGCTAGCCTTTACATCACAGGAACGTTGCCCTTTTTCACCTAAATTCTTGTCTTAGTGGTGTTCTTTTTTGGTACAAGGGCATGGTGTGGAAGATGCATGCTGGGAGCCAGGAAATGCACGAGCAGATGGGTTTTTGGAAACTGACCTTGTCTTTTTGTGCTGATGTATTACAAGGTTTAATCAAATTGTTGCATTATTTTTCAAATACTGCTTTGCTTGTTTTCTTGCCTTTATTGGGCATAGCAAATGATACTAATGGAAGCTGTTGTGCAGCTTAATGATGGTAATTTGGGACCAGTATCTCTGTTATATGCATATTGATTAGATTTACTTCTTGGCTCCCCCAAGTGCTACTGAGATAAAGTACTGAGCTATGGATCGATTACATATTTCACATTTTGCTTTACTCTCTGTATTGGAGAAGCTGGAGGTGTATTGGCTTTGCCATTTCAGCTTTAATATATATTGCTGTATGTTTCTACACTGCATATTCAGTCTCTTGTCAAAGGGCTGCTTTATTGATGCAGGCTGCATTAACCATAAGTAAAAGGCACTGCCTTGGCTTTCTGGTTTGCCTGAGTGGTCTGGAGCTGAGGCAAAAATGTGAAGTTTACTTGATCCCTTAGGAAAAATTCCTCTGTTGCACTTTGAGGAATGCATGAAAAGGCACCAAGGTGTGCATGTCAAGGGTGACTTTTCAAGCAAGAGTGTCTTCTTCTTCAGACTTGTATGATTCAAAATGACTTACAAGCAACCGCTTGTGTTTTGCCCTGAGTGTTTTTGGCTGCATTAGGTATTCTGTAGTACAGTTGGAGCTGACAGCTTTTGGCTGGCAAGTGCATGTGTTCTTAGAGAGAGGTCTGGAAAGTGGCATTTTGGTTTAGAGGCTGCACTGACCAAACCAGTCATAGTGTGAATGTTTTAGAGTTTTCATATGAGTGCAGTAGTAAATCTACTCTTACATCAATACTAGATTAAAGTTTGAGTGTGGATTAGCCATGTCATGTTGTGGATATATTTTAAAGCACGTAATGGCACATTCACTCTCCTTTCCATTTTATTGTTTAGATTTCAATTTATGAAAAAAACATTAAAGCAGATTCTTCCCCTGGACTTACTTACAGTGTTCAACTCTGGTTTTCTCTGCTCAGTCTTTTGCACATGTCCTTTCTGTCCCTGTGCTTGGAGCCAGGTGAGAAAATCCAAGGGCCAGCTGCTTGGGTTAACGTGGTGAGTTCTGCTGAGAGCATCACACCTTGGAGAGCAGGGGTTATTGCCTGGGGCAGCACTGGTGGCAGGAGCGCAGGGTCTGTAAAGCCAGCAGGGACAGGCTGTTTTGGATGTATTACAGGCTTTGGAAAAGGCAGATAGGAGGGTGGGTTGAAAAGTTCGTCTTTACCTGCTGTGAGAAGAGATTTGTAGGGAGAAGTTGACTTCAAAACTGTCCTGCATAGCTCAGCAAAGCCTTGCTGTCTCCTTGAAGCCTGTGACAAAGCAGTTATGGTGTTTCTTATGTTTGGCATGTTTGTGTTAAACTGGAAGCCTGAGGCAATTGGGAAAGTCTGTTTCTGGAAGCTTAAATGTTCACATGTGTTTTTTTTGTTTATTTGTTTGTTTGGTGGTGTTTTTTCTCCTCTTCTCTTCATGAATCACTTTCGCCAGAGGAGGGGATCACCGTGTGGAGCTTTACAAGGTAAGTGGCTGCACGTGTTGTCCAAGCAGTTGTATTAACACATCAGATGTGCACAGACTTGAGAAGACTGCTCATTACAGCTCCCTGCCAACAGGCAAGATAGCTTAGGGCTCTTAGTCTCCTCTAGATACGAAGCGTGTATGGGAAAAGGGGTCTGTAAGCCGTGAGCACACTTCCCCATATTAAAAGATATTTGAAAGGTCTTTTACTTGCTGCTGTTAACTGTAAGCTCCAACTGAGCTAACCAGGTTCTTGCCAGGAATACTTCCACAACACAGTTTATAGGAAAAATTAAAAGTTTTATTTATCACAGCCATAATTTGATTGATTATACTAGTATACTGATTTAAGGTACCATTTAAGAGTACTCTTTCATGTGTTACCAGTCTCTATATACTCACCATCGTAGAATAGAATAGCATATTTTCAATTGGAAGGGACCTACAATGATTGTCTAGCCCAACTGCCTGACCACTTCAGGGCTGACCAAAAGTTAAAGCATGGTAAGGGCATTGTCCAAATGCCTCTTAAACACTGGCAGGCTTGGGGCATCGACCACCTCTCTAGGAAGCCTGTTCTAGTGTTTGACCACTCTCTCGGTAAAGAAGTGCTTCCTAATGTCCAGTCTAAACCTTCCCTGGCACAACTTTGAACCATTCCCACACATCCTATCACTGGATAGCAGGGAGAAGAGATCAGCACCTCCCTCTCCACTTCTCCTCCTCAGGAAGCTGGAGAGAGCAATGAGGT
>NW_008794584.1:475230-483718 GCF_000699145.1 Aptenodytes forsteri | reverse complement strand
CATCCCCCTAATCCTCACCCAGAGGCTCTCAACCACATCATCACTAACTGTAAGGGTTGTACAATCAAACCTCTCCCTTACATATTGTGTGACATCTCCACCTTGCCTGCCCTGCCTGTCCCTCCTGAACAGCCTGTAGCCCTCCACCCCAGCACTCCAGTCGTGGGACTCATTCCACCAAGTCTCACTGATACCAATGATATCATAGTTCTGGGAACTAACCAACGCTTCCAGTTCATCCTGTTTGTTTCTCATATGTGTGCGTTGGTGTACAAGCATTTCAGATACGCTCCTGAGCCCTCCATGCTTCCAGGAGCAGTGTAAATGTTCCCACTAGCATTGCCACCCTCAGGCGATGCCATGCCAACTCTTGGCTTACCTACTGCAATCATGTTGGTATCCCCTTCCCCCATCAATTCTAGTTTAAAGCTCTCTCGATCAGTCCCACCAGCTTACACCCAAAGACGCGTTTTCCCCATCGGGACAGGTGGGATCCCATCAGGTCCCAGCATACCTTGTGTTTTGAAGGCTCTTCCATGGTTTAAAAGCCCAAAGTTTTAGCGGAGGTACCAGTCGTGGAGCTGGGTATTGATATCCTGGGCTCACCTGTTTCTTCCAAAGTCTCCCCCCATTCCTGGGAGGACTGAGGAAAACACTACCTGTGCTGCTGATTTTTTTTTTAGCATTCTGAAACCTCTTTTGATTGACCTCAGACTTTTTGTTGCGACGTTAGTGAAAGAGCAGGAATGGATAGTAGTCTGAAGGTTGTACTAAGCTCTTCACTCTTGTGGTGATGTCCCTAATTTGGGCCTCAGGGAGGCAGCAAAATTCCCTGAAAAGAGGGTCCTGTCTGCAAACGGGTGCTTCCATTCTGCACGGGAGGGAATCGCCAATGACCATAACTCGCCGTTGTTTTTTCTCGTCACTGGTCTTAATGCAGGTTTTGTTGTGAGGATTCCATACACAATGCCATACATCACCAACTGCTGGGAAAATATATGTGGAATGAGGCCAGCTCAGATTCCTCGCACTCTTCAAACTTTTGAAGCTGACATTTGTTCTTTTAAATGCCAAAATGTTGGGCCGAGCCAGTATAAACCTCCCCGTTGGCCCATTAGTTGGCTGGGGTGACAAAGCTAGTGCTTGCCTATTCACAGAACAATTTGTTGCAATAAAACATTTTCAAGGTTGCCAGTGCAGGGGTTACTTTATCACTTGTCAGGCAGGCAGGTTCAGCCTGGGTTTCCCCCTTTCCCGTGGCACGATGCATTTGTATGAGTGGTGCCATCTCAAGTGCTGAAGATTTTGTACAAAACTCAGTGAATTTCACAGACGTAGCACCGTGGTGTGTTACCTGAGGACAGGCAACTTCAGCTGCTTTGGGTCTTTTGCCTGATGACTTTTGTGGTCATTTATTTTATTAAACTCTCTCTTGGCTGAAATTCTCACACGCTATTTCTTGGTCTCGTATCACATGTTTCTAAAAGAGCCATAATTATTTTTGCTGGCTCATTTCAGAGGGGTCTGAGTCTGTGTTTTTCCTGTGGATTTAGCTATTGTTCCCTTCTCTTTATAATTTGTGTCAGGGTGTTGGCACTCATAAAGCTTTATTGCAATGCAGCTCCTTAGGCAAGATCCCCTGCCGCAAAGTCTTTTTAATTCAGATCACTTAGAAAATGCTGTTTGGCAACCCCAAGGAGGCAGGTGATATTTCTTTTCCTTTAAGAAAAAAGGATGAGCTAAGTTGCAGAAAGTTGGTTGAGAAGACTGTCGTGTAAGGTGATCTATTTGGTCATTTTTCTGGGAATCAGCCTATGCTGCAATGCATTTTGTGCTGGCCAACACAGGCAGAGGGGTTATTTTGGATTTTGACTGAGCAAGAGTAGCAGTGCTTCAGAATACTCAAAGACTCTGCGTGCCTCTGTGTGTTTCTGTGTGTGTTAATATATGGAGAACACAGTTTACCAAAACCCAAGGTTTCTGTGCCTGGGTCTGGTATTCTTTTGCTTCTGAGAACATAGACAAGTTGCTTAGTTTGCCTTTTTCAGTCAGTTACTCACATGTGAACACACACATGGGCTTACCAGAACCACGCCAGAAACTCTAGGTTCGTGCTTATTCCAGCAGAATGAAACAGGCTGGATTGCTGTCCTTTTTGCTGGTGCTGCTAGTAGGCTGGAAGCAGCAGGGGAAACCCTCTAGAAGAGGTTTAGAAGGGAAATAATAGCTGTAAGAGGTCTCTGTCCTTTCTTTCCGAGTGATTGATTCACGTGAGCAGCTTTTCTCAGCAGCAGCACTGAAAATTGAGGCTGTCACTGCTGCACAGTCTGTGAGCAGCAGGTGTCCGAAATCGTTCTTGCCCGAGTTGATGTATGTTTGAAGACAGTAACCAGAAGCAGGAGCCATGAGAAAGCCAGAAGGAGGGGCAGCGGTGGAGCAGTAACCAGATACAAACTCACTTTGAGGGGCATGCTTTCCTCTAGTCTGGACAGTTATTCTTTGCTCGAGACTGGTTTCCAGGTATCACAGTTACCAGTGTATTCAGGGTCACTGTGTTATTCACATTATTCAAATTATTCGTACTTGAATAATGCAACTCAAAACCTTTTAAAACTGACAAGAATCCTGTTCTCTTAGCTACCTTGACTGTCAATGACAGACTACTGCAAGCTCCTTCTGCAATTCATACTTGTACGTTGAGGCTTCGGCAGTGAAGCTTTTAGTTGTTATTACACGGATGTGCTGGGATAGTGGAGAGCTGATGCAGAGGTTTTTTTGCCCGCTGCATGAGGTTATCCAACTTTATAGCAGCACATGAAACAATACAGTATTGTTATAGGGGTGTAAGTAATTACTATAAATAAAGCTTTTGGCATTGTTACACTAAACATCCTGTTAAGGGTCAAAGGAAATGCCTGTTATCTGCAAAGCCAATTGAAATCTTACCAGCTTCAGCTGAGACTTTTTCTGAACTAATTCAAAGGGGAAAAACAAGAAAAAGTACTCTTAAAAAAAGACTAAACCAGAAGAGGCTGTTAGTGCAGGGCATGGGATTGGGATGCTCCCAGGGTTGTTGGCTTCAGGCAGGGATGTTACAGCTCGTCATCAGCTATCTGTGTCCTTCACCAGGAGGAGCTAGATGTTGATGGTTGAGGTTCTTCCTTCTCTTGTGTATCCACGGTGATAGGCTGTGCTTCGGCCTTGCTTTGCATGTCTGCTTTCCTCTTGGAAAGTGGGTGTTTGGGTGCTGCAGCTGCCCAGTGCCAGGGTAGGAAGGAAGGTGCATGGGCAGCAGAGGCATGCTCTAAAGTAGAGGGTGCTATTAGTGTGGGGCCCTGCATCGTGAAGCCTGAGGTGGGCACCTTACTGCTCTGGCAGCTGCAATGGTGGTAGTGACAGTTTCTGCTGCTTTTTTCTGCTTGTTCCTGTTCCTCCTCAGCCTCATCTCTTCTTTTCCCTGGAAGAGAAAGGCACCTCTGAAGTGTAAGAGCGGGGCAATGCCCATGGTTGGGGTTTGGCAGGTCCTTGGAGGAATGAGCCCCTGCAAGTGGTTCACGTGTATCTTGGCTTTAAGTTGAATGGGTGCAGGAGTGGGAGGCTCCATTGACTTCTTCCTTTGTTAAAGGCATGCGATGACCATCATCTTTATCCCAGCTCTTTGTCCCTGCTCTCTGCTAGGGAGAGGAGAACTGGGCACACCGGCTTGTGCCATGCTGGGCTGTGAGGAGGCAGGTCTTGGTGGTCGGGGTCCTGATCGTGGCCTGCCTAGGTTTAGGTGAGCATGGATATTGCATGCATTGGTTGCAGCATCTCCTGCTCTCTGCCAGGTGTATTTGCTTTGTGTAGCCCTGCAGCTCCTGGCTCCCAGTGGCAAGAGGAGAATTTGGCTGGGGGTGCATCACACCATTCCTGTCCCTCTTCAGGAGACTCCACGCTCTTTCCAGGCATGGCCGCTGTCTCAGGTGCTTCCTTGCTGCTTTTGGCTGTGCTGAATGGCAGGATTTGGGTGTAGGGCTGTGCTTGGGGGTTCAGACTTGGATTGAGGTTAAGGAAAGCTGGAGGCCACTCTGTGGTGGTCTTTGACAGGTATGAGGTGCAGGTGGTGGCTGGTGCAGGTTAGACCGATGGTCTGAGGAGGTAAATGCAGGGGGAGGACCAGGTGCTGAAGGGCTGTTTGCAGGAAGACAAACAGAGGGGGAGAAGGTGAATATTCAGGTGGAAGAAGGCAGAGCTGCCATGGGGCAAACAGCGATGCTCTCCTGCTGCAGGGGCTGAGCTCCCAGAGTGAGGTGGGTACCAGCCTGAACAGCACAGGTGAAAAGTATACATGAGTATAAACATAAAAGAAATCTAGGATGGAGGTCAAAAAGAAAAAAATGTTTGAATTGAGAACATTATCAGTTAATTATTTATCAATAATTAAGCAGATAGAAGTTGAAGGAATAGTTGAATAATAAAGTCTCTAGTGGAACTGGGATACAGTAGGCTTTGAAAATGAAACATTAGTCCTGTGTGCATGATTGCAACGGATGTGTTAAACTCAGCATCTTTTTTAAGAAGAAATAGAGGATGGTAAAAATCTGTTTTTAAATGTAACAGCTGCTAATTAAAAGTGCATCTATTTGTTATTGAGAAGAGATGCCGCCAATGCAGCCAACACATAACAAACATGTATAGAAGACAGGTAAACTGTCAACAGGTTAAATTATTTTTAGCGGCCTGGAAAAGGCTAGATTGTATGTAATATCTTACCAGTAAAATCACATTGTAAAGCTGAAAACCAAACTTGTGTTCTGCATGTCCAGTCAGGGGGTCCAATATGTAAGTGAACGTATAAAAAATGGTGTATAGTGATTCTGATGGAAACAGCTGTCTTGCAGCACCTAATTTGTTAATTAATATTTCACCTGATTATTCTGCTATTGTTATGTAGGTTGCAGTGGTATTCTGTACTGTGGTGTTGTATATACATAACCACATCTCTCTGTGATGTTGGCATAGTTATTTGCAAGAGGATGTTGAAGAAACAGTAATTTCTGAGTGTGGATCCCAGAGTGGAACAACTGCGTATTTAATACCTCTGCTGTAAAGGGCCTTTGCCCTGGAAGTGCACACAGTACGGACCTTGTCACCTCCAAGGGAACCCCTTTGAAGGATTTAGTGCCAAAGAAAGAGAAACAGGAATTGCCTGAAGAGATCTGAATAGCAAAAAGCAAAGGACCTTTGAGTGACTTGGAAGCTGTTGCAGTTGCATCTGCTAATATAAATTCCAAATAACTGTTAGTGGGAAAATGGCATTAAAAGAGCGGTAGTGGAGTAGTGCCAAGAAATAACACAACCAAGTGCAGCAAGGGTGAGCATGATGTAACGTGTTAGTCTCAGGGGGGTGCCAGCAAGCAGCAGGGCAGACTGTTTGATACATATGTGAAGTTACTGGCTTTCCGTCTTCAGACGACCATTTAGATCCTAGCGGGACAATGGAAACGCTATCTCCATTTCCAATCAGGCGCCAGTTGTCTGGGTAAGCTCCAGTTGTACTTGTATGCATACTGTGTGCCCTGAAATTGTTGTAAATTGTCTAGTTGTTTATAACTCTACCCGATATCTGTGTAACCTGTTAAGGTTAAAATTGTACTATCCCTTTAGAAGTAGCGCTCAGCTTGCAGGTATCATTCCGGTTGTATGCTGCAATAGTCCCAGTACCGCTAGGTGTGTTATTTAAAAATTTGCAACGAATGCTAACCTAACTGTTAATGCTGGAAGTCCAGCTTGTGGTGCAACGAGCCCTGAAGGTCGTGAATGTTGCACACCAAGCAGATACCTGATCTGCCACAGTGCTGCAGAGTCTAAACCACTGAGCACTGCTCCTGCCTGCAGTCCCTCTGAAAACGGTGATCTACCGCTACAGGAGTTTCGAACTTGGCTTTGCATCCTGTAGTTGTCGTCTTAATAGCAGTTGTATTCGTTGTGCAAGCTGCATTGGCTATGAAATCAAACACTCAGCAAATGAGTAATGGCAACACATTACAATGAAGAGCTACACGCTGCCCTCAGACCTGTGCAGGCTATCATGAGGCAAGCTGAAAGGGTAAACACCTCCGAGAAAATCCATTGCTTGGTCCTGCTGAGAAGCCTTGAGCCACAGGGGGGTTTCCAATATCCTTGCTGGACTTGTGAGTGATAGCCTGCAGATAGCGGACTGTCAAAAAGGGAAATTGCAGCCTTGTAACCCAGTGCATCTAGTATCGCCACTGCTAGTAACATGGCTGAGGCTTGTAAGGCTTCTTCTGACCTTGTTTTGGAGCTCCCTGGAGCACTGTTTTGAGCTTGTTTTGCCATAAAAGCAATTGTCTAACAACCAGGTGGCCACTGGCTAGCTGGTTTTACTTTTGCTGAGCTTTGTATAATTACATGGCATAGCCATAACTGTAGTACAAATAATAACAATTCTCATACAGATAGCATTACAGAGAAAATCACTGTAATGTTTTTATGTACAAGTTACAGATACAGTTATTCTGTGTCAAATGAAACACTGATGACACCCAGCATAGTGATACAGTGTAGAGGAGTACAGGGCTGGTATGACAGCAGAGACCTTGGAGATGGGGACACAAGGGGCATTGCAGAGGAGCGCAGGTATGAGCGTGCGTGGAACAGGGGACAGGCTGACCCTGGAGACTCCTGGGCTGTGCACAACCTGCTAGTGGCCAGCTAAAGAGATGCAGACCTGGGAGCTGGGCAAAAATGGGTTTAAAGGTAAGAAAGAGAACATGTCCAATGTATGTTGAACACGCCCCATAAAGTAATTTGGGATGTAACGTGGAATCGCAGACCAATGAAGAGAAAGAAACATCCAGTGCACGTCCAAAATGTATGAAAATTAGCCCCGGGTGGATCCTAGAGGGAAGTGGGAGAAACCGTCACCATCATAGTCCTCCCAGCAAAGGAGTTGAATTGCCAACTTACCTGAACACCTCTCCTTTCTATGTTGTCCTCTTTTTCTCTTTTTTCTGTACTAATGAGATCTGAACTAGTAACAGTAATTGTTCAGGCTGTAAAGACTTCAGTTACACTAGAAATAAAGTGTTGGTTTTACAGGTGAGGTGATTTCCTTTTGTCCATTAGAAGGTTTAGAGTATAGTGTAATACTTTGCTTTTTTAAATCATGTATCATACATAGACCATGAGAGCAACAACATTTTAACCTTTTTGTGACTTTTTGTTGATTTTTATCTACCATGGAGCTGTTAGGTTCATACCGAGCAATGGTAGCTTGGAATGCTAGCATTGTTTTTTCCAAGGCACGTTTTCCAAGCAAGTTGATCTAACATTGGGTATTTTTACTTGCTTTTAACAGATTTTGTTAGGATTACCATTGGCTGTAACATAAAACTTTGTGATAAAGCAATTGCATGTTTTGGATGTATACATTTAAGCCTTCTGAAACCTGAGACGGGCTCCTATATGCTAACATTTATGCCAACTTGAATAATATAAATGAGGCAGTTGTACTCTTTCTCTGGAAAACCTGAAAGTGTTTGTAGGGGAAACAGTCATAGGATATTTGTGGATCTTAAGGGCAAAGCTGTGAAAGGGAGAGTCAACATCTAAGATAGCCTGATATGAGGTCCAGGAAACAAATGGAGTAAAAGCAGCGGGCTGAGATGATTAGTGTTTGAAAGGCTCTGTGCCTGCTACGCCAAAAAGCTGTAAGTTGTTGCTTTACCATGTCAGGCTGATAATGTTATAAATTAGATCCCTGCACCGTGGCCTGAGGCAAGAGCACGGCTGCTGTGCAAGTCTCTGTGATGGGTTTCTGCATGTTTCTCTCCCCTCCAGGTTCTCAGCTCCCTTGGGTACCACGTGGTCACATTTGATTATCGAGGTATGTGGGCTTCTTTTATTATGAAACACTTTTAGCTGTCTCTTTCTGTAGAAGCAACAAAGAAGTTGCTCTTTTTTTTGGATCTCAGGGGAGCTGTTGTTTTATAAATGCTTGCTGCCAGCTAATTAGCCACTGCCAGCTAATTAGTCGTAGTTATTGCTTCTTTTTCTCCTCGTGGGTATCCAAAGAACTTCCAGAAATTTCTTTCCAGTGCCTTCCTGTGTAGCACTGCTTCCTGATGTCTAGCTCGGTGGACTCTGGCTCCTACCTGTCCTCATGCACAGGGCTCATTGATTTGGGAGCTAAGGAGCAGAGGGTGACCCAGGCACATATGCTGTCACAGCATCCAGTTAAGGCATCCTCCAGGTGCACATCTGGAAACTAGTAAGCTTGCCTAGATGTAGTCTTTTGGATATGATCTAATTGACTTTCCTGAGGTCACACAGGGAACTGAACTTGCACTTCTTTTTAAAAGCTGATAGGTGAGATAAGACATAGAGTAAATGATTTGCGAACAATTGGTAACGTTCTCGGCAGAAGCCATGACCATTTTGCAACTTTGTGCCACCAGCAGTCAAGCATCTGCTGCTCTTTTTTTTT
>NW_008794584.1:448403-475064 GCF_000699145.1 Aptenodytes forsteri | reverse complement strand
AGCAGTCGAGCATCTGCTGCTCTTTTTTTTTTTTTCCTTCTCATTATTTAAGCCATGGCTGCAGTGTAACGCCACTGGAGATAGAGGAAAGAAATTAATCCGTTGCATTTTTATCAAGAAGTCATCTGGGAGAGGTTTATTTGTAGGACCTTGCCCTGTTTTTCAGTCCTGCTGGCAGCTGCTTCTCTGGCTGCTTATTAGGTATCAGAAGGGATGTGGGATGCTTTCTGCTCAGCATAAGATGTGTAGACATGCTGCAATAGTGATAGAACCAAAACAATCAGGAGGGTGGAAAATTGCTTGAGGGCATTGATCGAACAGCATGGACAAACTGATGTTGCAACAGCTTTGTGAAACGTGCTTGGTTTTTGACCCTAAGCATCCAATTCTTACGCCGTTAGAGACTCCACTTACAAATTGGTTACCTGCATGCAAAAGCAGCTAAGGTTTGGGAGCTGGGCTGTTGCAGATGGGTAGGTGCAAGAACACAGTGTGGCAGCGTTTGAGATCCAGCTCTTGTTTTTGTTGTTGACTAAATCCACGAAAACTCCTTGGCAGCCAGCAGTTACCTTGTTTAAATGACTGCGGATCAATCAGGGCTTTCAGCCCCAAATTGTAGAGATGCACAGTGAAATAAACAGAAACTGTCCATGTCCCAGGTCCCTTTGTAGTCACAGATGGACTGCATGGGAAGAGCGGGCTGGCTTTGACCAGTTTGTGGGATTCTCAGAAGGACTATTTGTGTTTCAGGCTGGGGCGATTCAATAGGCAGCCCGTCAGAGAGGGGAATGACCTACGACGCCCTTCATGTCTTCGACTGGATAAAAGCAAGAAGTGGAGACAACCCTGTCTATATATGGGGACACTCCTTGGGGACGGGGTAAGCATCTAATCTCAGTGGGATTTAGCAGCTTCTGAAAAACACTAAACACTGACCTTGGATGAAGGTGCTGTTTGCCGTAATCCCCAGGCTGGCTTGGCTTGGAGTCTGTGGCATAATTGCTGCAGTGTAGCTTCCCCTTTGCACTTTACAGAGTGAGAAGGGCTACAGTGAATGACTATGTAGGATTTGAGCTTGAACCTTCATTGCCCAGAGGGTTACGCTGGAAAAAAGACACTTAGTATAATATAATGCAGATTGACCAAAGGGAGAGAAAGTGGGACTGCACCGATCTCTTCCTGTGGTGAACCTATGTCTATACGTCCTTCAGAGCAGAACATCAGGCTTCTCTGATACTCTGGAAGCGTATCTCAGACCAGCTGCATGTGCACGTGACTTGCCCTTACAAAACCTTTTCCTCCTGTCCTGGCAAACGTGCCGCATGTAATCAGTACTCATGCAGATGCCTGCGTGACTACACTGCTGGCCATCTGTGACATTCACATGGTCATGCCTGGCACAGGGAAGTTCAAAGTGTCAAGTGCCTTTGCCTGCATGTTTTTAACTTTCCTTTCCTGCTTCTTCCCTTTCCATTGCTGTCTGGAGGTGGGTCGTGTTCAGCAGGCAGCATGTGCTCTTACCCCCTTGGTTTGCGGAGGAGCAGAGGGCAAACACAAGAGTTACTTTTGAGTTGAGCTGTGTGCAGATTAAACTGTTTGAGACCACAACAGCTTGCCTTGCTGTCCAACAGATGTGTTGCTGGGACAGGGAGGTATTTCAGGATAGTGCCTCTTCATTGCTGTGATACTAAACATCCTGCTTTGTTTGAGAGAAGGCAAAGGCTTTTCCTTTGGCTCTTCCTCTAAATTTTTGCCATGTTTCAGGATCCCTTTCTGGGTAAGAGCATGCTCGTGACATTTCCCAGTGCACTGCAATCCGAGTAGCCTGGGACTGTGGTCCCCAGCTGAGTTCCCTGGTGAACAGGGAAGCCAGCCTGGAGTTTGAGGTTTTTTGAAATAGGCAGTGTGTGGAGGATTCAGCAACTTTGGAAATATACCTGTCTCATTAGGGAGATGCATGGGGGAGACCTTGCTGCTTTCTGACCCAGCTATGGAAACTCCTTGTCGTGTCACCCTGGGACCCTGCGCTCCAGCTGCCTGGAACACAGCACTCCTCTGCCCATACCCCCTCATTCCCCTCTTTCTTGCTCAGCCCTTGTGGTCTGGGGGTAAGAGGCTGTGTCACACAGCTGCAGATATGCTGGGAGCCCAAGAGCCATCTTAAAGGAGGCCCTTCCAAGGGGCTACATGGTGCGCTGCTTCCTTGGACTTGTTCACTTACCTAAATGCAGGCACCTGGTGCCATTTGAGACAGCTGGGCATGGGAGACCTGTGGGAACTCAAGTTATTGTGGGCTGGCTGCCCAGACCTCAGACAGTGTGAGGGGTCGACGTTACGGCAGGTGAGTTGTACCTCTACCGCCTACTACCACTAGAGCCTGAGGGCCTGTGCCAGATTAAATGCCCGTTGTTCTTCTTTCCAGGGTCGCAACAAATCTAGTGAGGCGCCTTTGCGAGAGAGGTAAGTCTGGTGGGTGGATGCTCTTCCCACCCAGCCCGGATCCTGCTGGCGTCCCAGATTTCCGCATATGTTTGCAGTTGTGACAAGGCTGTCCTTGGTGCACCATGGTGGCAGCTGCTCTCATAAGGCAGACCCTGACCTTGCTGGCTATCTGTACCCCTGCATTTCAGCACATTGCCTTCGGCTTTTCAGAAACGCCCCCGGATGCCCTGATACTGGAATCTCCATTCACCAACATACGGGAGGAGGCGCGAAGTCACCCCTTTTCTGTGGCAAGTACACAGTGGCTCTCACACTAGTGGCACGTAATTGTATGCTTAGAAATTAACCTTCAGAAGTGATGTAGCTGAGCTAAGTGCATGACTTGTGGGGCAGCAGTGATATTTATAAGCATCAGGGGTAAAGAGCTGCACTTCAGGCAGCTCCTGGTAGCACTAGTACAATAAGCAGTACCAGAGCCATGCGTGGAGCCTGCTTGAAGAAAACAGAAACTGGAATCAGAAAGGGCAGTAAATGTAGGGAGGGGAACATAGAGACTGCACTCAGCAGTGGAGAGCCCGTTCTTCTTGTGTTGTAGCTTCTCTGTTGCAGGAGGCTATTTTGTGGGCTGTGAGCAAAGTGATGGCAAAGCTGGGCTTCTTTTGGTCACTGCCCCATCCATGTGGCCCCTTTCTGCTTGTGAGGTTTCCCTGGTGAGTTCCCTCTGATGTGTCCGTCTCTTCCATCCGGCATGGCTGCGAGTTGGCTCTGAACTGAGCAGACACCCAGACCGGGTGTTGGATGCGGCCGGACTGGTGAGGTGCCCTGGGATAAAGCTCTCTTCCAGGAAGACTGTTGCCAGCAGCAGCATGATACCTAGAGACCTTGACCATACAAGCACCCAGAGAGCCTGCTCCTGAGCAGGCTGATAAGATGGGCCTGAAACAGGAGAGGAAAAATAATGCTGGTGGAAACATGGACCAACTCACTGCAGAGAGCGCAGCCAGCAACCAAGGGATGTTACTGGGATGGCAGTGGCCTGCCCCATTACTGCTGTTTGTATAACTGTCCTGCTGGTGCCTGCCACTAACACAAATTTTTCCTCTCAGATATATAGATACTTCCCTGGGTTTGACTGGTTCTTCCTTGACCCCATCACGACAAGTGGAATTAAATTTGCAAACGATGAGAAGTGAGTTCCCTCTTTGCTGGGATTTCAGCTGTGGCTGCAGTGAGCCATGGCAAGCCTCAAGGAGGATAGACATCAGACTGCAATCTCTGCTTTGTTGTTGTTGTTGTTGAAGCATTATACTTGCTGAAAGGATTTCAGTTACTCTCGCAGCCCTCAGTGCAATACAGCTTTGCACTGTGGAGCTCTTTCTTTTTTAATTGTTCTTAATAAGGACAGATGCAACAGAGAGCACAGAGACTACTCAGGGATATGCTAATTTGGTCCATGTGATTTATGCTTTTCAAGTGTACGTTACATGTTAAACAGTAGCATTGGGACATTGAAGGTTTGGGAAGATTTCTCTGCTAAGCATTTGCATAAGCCACCTTGCATGTAATAACATTGTCTCTTTTCACTGAGCCTTTCATTCAAGAGCCTAAGCATTTGTGAGTTTGGTTTCCAGTACTGAAACCAAACCAGACCTTGGGAGATGGATGCTTTGCACTGGGGTGAGCCACTTTTCTCTGGTCTAAGCAGCAAATAGCTTTTACAAGGATGCCTTTCACTAGTAAATTTTCTATAGATCAAATGAATGGTGCCCAGATAATGTTTTCAAGATCTGAACTGCAGTTAATGACCCACAGGACATCTTTGTCGTTGCAGTTTCCTTGAAAATCCAAGTGTGTTGGTGTCAGAGAGTGATGGGATTGCTCTGAGCCTTTGTGACATTATTGTCTCTTTTACAGTGTGAAATACATTTCCTGCTCCTTGCTCATCCTTCATGCTGAGGATGACCCGGTGGTACCATTTCATCTGGGAAAGAAGGTACACATGTGGCTCTGCAAACTGATCTGGTGGGAGGAACTGGTGTGGGTAGAACAACATCCCAGCCAGGCAAAAAGTCAGCAATAGGAAGGTGTATGTAGAAATGCATAGCCTGAAGAGACTACAAATTCTGTGGTATTGGAGGTGGCAAATCAATAGTGAAACGGAGCTAGAGCTAGCAAAGTTGGTCAAGCCAGGGCCCATAACCCACCCCTGAGAGGGGTGCTGGTTTGGCAGGGGTAGCTGGTTTGGAGTGACATGTGTCCCTCACCTGCCTCCCCTTGGACTCAGCTTTACAACATCGCTGCGACGTCACGGAGTTTCCGAGACTACAAGGTGCAGTTTGTTCCGTTCCACACAGACCTCGGCTACCGGCACAAGTACATCTACAGGAGTCCAGAGCTACCTCGAATACTGCGGTAACAGCCCAGTTAACCAGGGTCTCCTCTGGCTGGGGGGGAGGGAGCTGGGACCTGGGGCTTTGGGGCACACTGTGACATGTGCCCAGGAGCAAGAGAGATGTGTAACAGGCACCTGTATTGGGCAGCTCTTCCGAAAACCCCTTCTGTCTCCAGAGTGGGTGAGATACTGGGGCTGGCTTAGCACAAAGTCAAAGCTCTCCACCTCCCTGCAAAGCAGGTTTTGGGAAGGGGAGCCACGGAAAGCTGGGAGCGCTTCTCCTTTCTGGCTCATCTCTGCTGTGAGCTGGATGCTCTGGAGGATTTGTTTGCAGAGCAGCTACTTCTGCTTGCCTCTTCTAGTGGGAGCCACTGATGGGTGAGAGCAAAGCTCAGTGCTGTTCCCTGTAGCTGCAAGTGCTCAAGCCCTAGTATTTGCCAGGGGAATGGGAAGATCCGCAGGCTGCAGCATGCACCAGAGTGTAGGAGAGCTGAGTGTCACTGCTGTGTCGTTTCCTTTCCTAGGGAATTCCTGGGAAAATCTGAACATGAGCATCATCACTGAAGACTGGCTGCTTTTGGCAGCACAGATATTTTCCTTTCTTTCCTTCCTCTCTCTCCTTTTTCTCCCCCCTCCCTGTGGGTCAGTCTGCCATTCTTCCATCCCTGGCACTAGAGGAGGTCAGGGATTCCCACTCCGGTCCTGATGTGTACCCTTGGCAACTCCAGCTCCCGGCATCAGCGTCTGTGATGGTAGAAGAAAGAAGTTGTTGGCTTCTTTTTTGACATGAATGGAGGGGTGATAACAGCCCAGGAGCCAGTACCAAACTGTGAAAAATGTAAGCACAACAAAGCCTGGCCAATCCAACGTGGTACTGCTGAGGACAGACATTCCTAGGACACGTGTGTCATGACCAAGTGTGTTTCACTTTTAAACACTGCTGCTGTTTTTGGATCACATAGAGACTCATTTGTAGGCGAATGGCTTTTGCCGTGTCTCCATACCACAGTTGTCTTGCTTGAGTTTGAGGTGTTCTCTTTCTAGGAAATACATGTTTTGCCTTTCCTTTTTGCTAAGTGGCTGTAATTACAAATACATGGAAGATCCAGGTGGTGAGAGATACTTTTATTTAGCTCTTCAGTCACCATGTGTTGCAAGTGTGGGGCTAATTGCCCACATTTGAAAATAAAATGAAAGATTTTTTTTTTTTTGTTCTTCCTTTTCAAACATCTATTTAATGGAAAAGGTTAGTGCCCTTTTATCTTTTCTGTACCCTTTTCCCTCTGAACATAATTTCTGCTCCCATCCCTGCTCTATCCTCTGTGGAGCTCCTCCCCTTCTTCACATGCACTTCCTATTAGGACTGAAGTGACATATGTAGATAAATTGCAAACTTGGGAGTTTAAGCCGGAAAGCGTGAGAGAGTACTTTTTCGCTTGATCTCCCCCTTCCATGAACAACTTGGGCCCAGGATGTGGGATTGGATGTCTTCCATTCTCCCTGTACACACCCAGACAGACATGTGCTTCCTTTGGGTGGGAAGGGCAGGTTTTTTCCCTCAACTACCTTTTAACTCCTTAGGTCAGGTTTCCCTGTTCCTGGTGGCTATACTGTTCCTCTGTAGCTAAAAGCAGGCAGTGGTATGCAGTTCTAGATGCAAAAATAACAGTCTGGGGCATCCCTCCCCATCTCTCCCTCCACCTCCCTTCTGTGCTCTGGGCATCCCAGGCACTTCCAGTAGCACTTCTCAGCCCATCTCACAGCCATGGTCGGAGCATGGGGAGAAGTTCTGGGGATGTCCTTGCCCTGCTTGGGGCTAGAACAGGGGCTGTTTATGCCACCGATGAGCTCTGCACTGAGACGGGAGAGGGTCATATGCTGACTCTGTCCTGTCTGGCTGGGGCCTGGCCCTGCCCCCTGTCAGTCTATATAGACAATACCAGGTGCTGTAGGTTTAGTCACTAGTGCTCAGAGTGAATTGTGCTGCCTGAAGGGTCTGTTCAGGGGTGTACGGCATAGTATAAACCGCTCAGCGTACATCCATGTTATATCTGCAGGCTCATACTAGTTGCAAAGCAGACAGTAGCTTGTTCTTGTACTGAGATTCTTCTGCCATAGCGTGGTTGTCCCTGAGGTTTCTGACCCATGATACTCATAAGCTAACTGTGCCACTTAAATTATGTTTGACGCACTTGTATTTATTGCACTGACAGATGAGAAACACACACATGGCTCTGGAGAGTGATGTGCACATTCCAGCTAATGCTGCTGCCGGCAGCTGGCTTGGGGCAAAGCGCAGCCTGAGCCGGAGGCTGGCTGGCTGTCTTCCTCCCATGGGACAGAGCTGAGGGTCCAGCACATGAACTGCTCGTGTTGGTGATCCCAACACTGCCATTCCCGTTAGTAGGCCAGTGATATGCTTGGAAATTTAAAATGAAATGTTTATCTAAAAGTGGTGTAGTTTTAATAAAGGCATTGACTGCTGATCACTTCAGCTTCACCTGTTTTACCTGGCAGTTTTGGGGACTTTTTCCCCAGTTGGGCAGGTCAGCTGGGTATGTGGCAGGGCTGCGGTAGGGTCGTGCATGGGAGATGAGCTCGCAGCTGGGACTGGGCAAGTCTTTGTGGCTGCTGCCAGCTCTGGGTGAGTGGCTCTCCTGGAGCCCAGCGGGTCTCTGCCTGTAGTCCGGCTGCAGCCGAGGCTCTGCTTCCCCACTGGGGATGGGGGAAATGGGAGCTGCCCATCGGATTTCTAGCACAGGAGCCCTGCGTGCCATTTGCAGGGCAAACCCAACACTGTAACCCCCACCCCAGTGCATATAGTCAACACACCAGGGGTGCAGGTAAATGGCTTTGGCCTTAGCTAGCCCAGTGCAGCCTCGGGTACCAGCTCCCTCCTGTACACCCCGTGCACTGGCAAGACTGACCTTTCTGCCATGGGCATGTTGCCCCCATGATGGTGCCAGCACCCCAGCACCATGCCAGCTGCAGGGGACCACATCCCATGAAGCCACAGCTGGGGAAGGCCAGCATGGCTTCAGGTGTCATGGTCTGAACTTGTTGCAACCTGAACCCACAGGCATGGAGTAATCACAAGTCAGCCCGAAGTCAAACCAGCAGGTGTTCTGGTTGTTTTAATGAGTTGGTGTCACACAGGGGAGTACTGGTGCACTATACAGCACTATGGGTGTTAAACTCTGACCCCAGCACTGGGAGGGACACACGGAGCAGCATGACCCAGCTGTGGAGTGACCAAGAGATATGATACATGTTCACCCCCTGGGTAGCACCCAGCATACAGCTGTGCCTGGAAAGCCAAGAGCCTGCTTGGGGCCTATGGGCCCAGCAGGGTCAGCCACCCAGCTGGCAGTGGCAGGTACAACCCTCTCTATGCAGACATGGAGGCTAAAAATCCCTGGAGTGGCTTGGTTACTGGGCTTTAGTTAACAAAGAGGCGTGGGAGGAGGTTACGGCAAGCTCTGTGGCAAGGAAGTCGCTGATCCCAGGCCCTCTCTCCTTGTGGCACATAGCATTTGACATTGGCACCTGCACTGGAGCCAGCTGCTTCAACAGCCAGCCCCACCTTCTCTAGGCGTTACTGGGGAAGGGGGTGACTGGAGGGGCAGACAGTGGCCTCTCCCTCCCCTAGCTTTGGGGCTGGCAGACCCCCTGGAGAAGGATGGAAGACACTGTGTTGGCTAAACCTGCTTGTTGGGCAGGGTCAAGAAGGTGAGGCCAGGCCAGGCTGCATGCAGGGGGAGAGGGGAGGACTTAGTTGGAAAGCCCTTGTTAAGCATGGAGCACAGCTGTGGAACTTATCCGTGGTCATCTCACTAAAAGCACTATGCAGCACATGCAGGCTGGATACATGGGTACAAACACAGGGTCCTTTCTCCTCTCCCCCAGCTCCTGTTCCTCAGTCAGGGCTCCTCCTCAGAGCATCCTTCTACCCCCCCCCGAGGGAGAGGCCTTGTTTCTGCAGAGCCAAGCCCATCTGACTGGCAGTGAAATGCAGGTGAGGCCTCCTGGGCTGGGAACCCATCCCTCCTTCCTTCCCTTTGTGCTTGCATCAGTCCCGGGGGAGGTTGGGTGGGGGGATTTTTGTGGCAGGTGGCTCCACACCCCAGATCTCCCGGGCGTACTCCATGATGGTCCTGTCACTGGAGAACTTGCCCGAGCATGCAATGTTCCTGATGACTTTCTTAGTCCACTCCCGGGGGTCCTGGGAAGAGGAGAGGCAATGTCAGCAGTCAGTCCCTCACCCGGCTCTGTCCCAACTCGCAGCCTTGCAGGACACCGGCTATGCACACTTGGCTGCTTTAAACACCATGGTGTGGGGCTGCCGAAGCAGCAAAACCTGCTTCACCCTGCCCCATGCCCACACAACGTAGTATCTGTAAGAAGGGCTCCCCAGGAGCACACTCATCCCAGCTACCCCCAGTCTCCTCGCTGCACTGCCATGGCCAAGGACCCCGTCCCTCCCCCTTGGTAGTGGGCAGCTCTTACCATGAACAGCTGGTCCACTTGGCCTTGGCATTTAATGTAGGCCTCATAGTCGGCAAACACCTTAAACCTGAAACCCAAAGCAGAGTAAGGCTAGGGTTTGCGTGCCGTAGGGTCCCAGCCTGGCAGGACAGGTGTCCTGGCACAGACACCTTCCTGCGGGCAGGCAGGGCTTAGCCCCTGCGCAGGGGGACCCAGGCCAGCTGGGAAGGAGGCCTGGGCAGGCTGAGAGCAGCCCACCAAAGGGGGATGCTTGCCAGGGCTCACCTGTCATGGTACATGAGCATGTTCACAACATCCCTGAAGCAACCGGGGTCTCGAGGGGAGAAAAAACCGCTGCTGAGCTGGTCGATAGCCTGTCGCAGCTCTGGCAGGCGCTCGTAGTACTCCTGTGCGTTATACCTGCATCCAGCAGAGACAGGCTGTAGGGACCGATGCTCTCCCCTGGGGCCCAGCACCCGGAGAGCAGGACCTGACGTGTCTGGGGCAGGGAGGGCAGGCAAAGATGTCATATGGCTCCTGAGGGGCCTTGTTCCTGGGGCTGTGTCCATCAGAGCACCCTGCTAGTGGCTCCGAGACCAGTCACAGTGCCTGAAACACTTTGTGCCCAGGCTCATGTCCCGTTCACAGCCACTGTGCTCTGGGCGAGCTGCTTGGGCTGCATCCTTGATGGACCATCCACTGACCAGCCCAGGGCGGAGGCTGCCTCCAGCCCCCCGCTTTTTCCTGCTCCAGAGCTGCCCAGGGAGGAGGGTGTCCCTCCCAGAGATCATGGCTTTCCCTGCCGGAGCTGGGACCTGTATCCCCATCTGACAAGCCCTGGCAAGCATTGGGGTCTCCCCAGCACCAACCCTTGGCGATCCAGGGCCTCCACGTCCTCCACCCGCATGCCAAAGATGAAGAGGTTTTCTTCGCCTGCTTCCTCAGCCATCTCCACATTGGCCCCATCCATAGTACCAATGGTGAGGGCCCCGTTCACCATGAACTTCATATTACCGGTACCCGAGGCCTCTGTGCCGGCTGTGGAGATCTGCTGGGAGAGATCTGCTGCCGGGATCACTGCCAGGTGCAAGAGAGGTAGGAGTTAATCCTTGCCACACTGCAGCTCCCCATGACCTGGGCCCAGGACAGCAAAACAACCCTGGGCATCTGCTAGTGGCCCTGCTGACCTCAACCTCAGCCCAACCAGCACGGCTCTGGGGCCAGAGCCAGGCTCAGCCCTGCCACAACCCCATGCAGTTGCTGTCACTCCTGCATGAAGCTGGCTTCCCGCCCTGTGTGGAGCCCTCAGGCCCTTCCTAAGGGAGAGCCAGGTGACCTGCCATGACAGCCTCTCAGACTAGCCAGTTTCTGGGCTCAGCTGGGACATGCCCAGCTCCTGAGGTGTGCTTACACAAGACCAGACGTACCCTTCTCGGCCAAGGATACCCGGTAGTTCTCCAGGAAGATGACCTTGAGCCTGTCCCCCACATAGGGATCGTTGTTGATGACCTCACCGATGGACGTGATGAGTTTGATGATCATCTTGGCCATGTGGTAGCCAGGGGCTGCCTGAAGAAGAGCAGCCCATAAATGACGAAGGCTTTTAAGGATGGGAGAGCATGAGAGGTGCCAGTGAGGGTCCTCACCACGGGGAGAATGTGGGCCTCACCTCTGCTGTTCACATGGATCAGCAAAAACACCCTACTGGGAGAAGTCCTGAGCCACAGGGAAAGAGTGATGGGCCTTGTTCAGTCTGATTAGTCCATGAAGGTGTTTGCTGAAGAGCCCGCCAGCAGACACACGCTGGCTAACCTACAGTGGGCCCGGCAAAGCCACAGAAAGGGGACAGCACCTTCCCCACATCCCCACTGAGCCATGCATGCACCGAGTCCTGAACACACGTTACCTTTCCTCCGATCATAATAGTCCTGGGCACAAAGGATTTGGATGGATCGCTTCTGATGCCTGAAAGAGCAGGGCATAACACAAGTGAAGCAAAGAAAAACTGTACAGAGTTTATTGCGTGCATCAGAGGTGGGCTGGGATCCCAGCCCATGTCACCTGGACCCAGCGAACTTGCAGGACCCTGAAGCCCAACCAGACATCTGCTGGAGCTGTGCTGGGGAAAAATGGGCTGCAAAGTCCTCGGAGAACTACTCGAGCCAGCACAATGCAGAGCTCCAATGACTTGCCTCCCTTCGGGAATGGGCAGGGGCCCGAAGCATACACTGGGGAGTGGGGTTTTAACTTGCACCAGGTCAGTCCTAACACCTGCAGTACAGGTGTGGTGGTTACCTAGGCCCTGGGACCCAGCTGGGCTGGAGACATGGGCTGTGAGCTTTTCCTCAGAGCTCTGTACAACCCTTCAGACACTCTGTCTTCCCTCCTGGAGAGAAGCCCTTCATGACAGGAGGGCAGAGCTAGACTCAGGAGTCCTTGGCCACCAGCTGGCATACTTTTACACGGGAACCCTGGCAGTGACAGGCTGGGGGGACACCCCTTGCCTACCAGCCCAGGCAGCACTCACGGTTGTAGAGGGTGATAGCATGCAGGCAGTTCAGCAGTTGCCGCTTGTACTCATGGATTCGCTTGACCTGAACATCAAACATGGATGAAGGGTTGATCTTGACCTTGTACTGCTCCTCCAAGTAGGCTGCAAACTTCAGCTTGTTCTCCTGGCAAGAAAATCTGATGAGGAACAGGCATGGGTTCCCAGGCCTTGTGTCAGAAGTGAGCACTCACTGCTGGGATGTTCCCGGGAGCACGGTGCCTTTAGCCTTCTTCCCCCAACCCCACCTCCAGTGCATATTACCTGTTTGACTTTCGCCACATCCCTGATAAAAGCCTCATTATTGATGAAATCCAGTAACTTCTTCAGCTGGCTCAGATCTGTGATAAAGCCTTCCCCGATTTTCTAAAAGAACAAACCAAGAGAGGGATGTCCCACCCGTGAGACACTTCACCCAGTCCACAATGCTTCCCCAACAGAGATGCCACAGTCCCATTGGGAATTGGAAGACGCACTCTGGCCAGGAAAAGGGGCACAGTTTATTATGGCGAGGTTACTTCTCTGTGTCATCAGGGTGCCCACAGGTACAGGGGAAACAGGGCACTTGCAAAAACCTGAACAAGTCCCTCTCTCTCAAGGAGCTTTACAGGGAGGATGTGCGCACATGTTCCAGGGCCTCCTGGCAGCTGGAGAAACTGATGGGCAGGATATAAAGATACATTTGATTGCAGGACATTATTCAGCTATGGCATGTCGCAGTGTGAAGCAAAAACCTGTGCTAAAGGGCCTGGTAAACAAAGGAGACAGAACTGGGGCTGGAGCTCCAAGGGAGCTCCTTTGTGCCTGTGAAGCTGAATGCTTTTGCAGGCACCCCATTTCACACACCATGGTACTGCCTGACAGGTTGTGTGTAGCCACCACGAGGGCAGGAAACCAGATCCAAATTTCTGCAACTTTTCTGGCCAACTCTTCATCACCGACTTTAAAGCCCAGCCAGTCCCACGCCTACACGTGCAACAGGTGTGCTCCTCCCAGGCTGTCCTCACTCACACCTGCCAGGCATTAGCCTCAGGTCTGATCAGACCACACAAAGAGGTGATCAAAAGCAAACGGATCATGCTCAGCCCCTCACTCCAGATGCTGGCGACTCACCTCAGCAATAACATCAGCCAGTCCTGGGTTGCACAGCAGGAGCCAGCGCCTTGGCGTGATCCCGTTTGTCTTGTTCTGAAACTTCTCAGGCTCGAGCTCACAGAAATCCTTGAACCTGGAACACCAGGGAGCTCTGAACCACCCACCACCACCCAGAGCTCTTCAGCTGGGCCCCCACTGTATGTGCTCCTCACTCAGGGCAGTCTCTGCAGATCTCCCTGTAACAAGCGTGAACTCTCTATGCTGCGTCTCACCCCCTTCCTCAGCCGTAATGCTGAGGGTTTCACCAGCTCCAAAGGGAGATGAGTTAGACCTTGCATACATGTGAATGAGACAGTCTCCCCAGTCTGCCATGCCCAGCAGGGCGACCAAAGCAGACCCTGACACCTGATCGCTCCAGCTAGCCCCCCAGGCTTGCAGGCAAAACCCAGTGAGTGGAGAGGGTGCGTGCCCTGGGTGTCCCCCAACTCACACTGAGTTCTTCACAATATCAGAGTGGATGCGGGCCACGCCGTTGACCGCATGGGAGCCAATCACACAGAGGTGCGCCATGTTAATACGTTTGCAGTCTCCTTCCTCGATCACCGACATCCTCCGGAGACGGTCAGTGTCCCCTGGGTAGAGAGCTGCCACCCGCTGCAGGCAGGTAGGCAGAAAGAGGGACATTAGCAACCCAGCCACAGGACCTAGGAACATTCCCATCCTAAAGGCAGCCAGATCAAGATCCCCAGAGTTCCCACAGCCTGTGACCAGCCCAGTCCCTTACGTCCAGATGCATTTGGTTGAGGGCGTAAATGATCTCTAGGTGACGTGGCAGCAGCTTTTCAAACATGGAGACCGGCCAGCGCTCCAGGGCTTCAGGCAGCACAGTGTGGTTGGTGTAGGCGCAGGTCCGTTTCGTGATCTCCCAGGCCTGTGTTACAGACAGCAGGTTAACATGTGCGTGCCCAGTCCAGGAGGGGAAAGGAAACCCCGTGTGAGGACAGGACAGCAGATCTTTCCCCTGCAAGTACCCAGTTTTGCTCACCTTGTCCCAATCCACTTTCTCCACATCCACCAGGATCCGCATGAGCTCTGGGATGGACAGGGCAGGGTGGGTGTCATTTAGCTGAATAGCCACCTGCAACACAGACTCACTGGGCTCAGATCTGGCAGTGATAGGACTGTGACAGTGTCCTGCATGCATGGGGTTGGGGTGAGGATCAGCCCCAAGCCTCTGCTCATGGCACACACCCCAGAAACAGACAGAGCTCCCAGGAACAGAGCTATTGAACCTTTGCAAGTTTTGCTCCAAATTGCAAATTTTTCCCTGGGAAAATAGGCCCGGAGATCACCTGTTTTCCAACCCAAACTGCCAGCGTCTTTGTATATATACCCCCACTTGGTCCTGAGCACCCTGCTCATGATAGGCAGGTCTGGCTGAAATGCCCCCGGACCCTCTCTGCCCACAAACTCACCTTGTCTGGGAAGGTTTCAAAGCATGTTCTCACAGGGTCTCGACAGCCAAATTTGGAGGATTTAAAGCGGCGGATGATGTCTTGGAGGGTAGCAGCCACCACAAAGTACTCCTGTTTCAACCGCAGCTCCTTGCCTTCAAAGAACTGCAAGTGGGGGGACCACAGCCATCAGTGCTGCAGCTGCCATCCCCAGTTGGCAGCCAAACCCCTGGAGATGCTCCTATCCACTCTGACAGGCTTCCCAACAGGCCTCGCAGGTTCAGCACCTCATGAGGGCAAATGTGGATGTTTCTCATACTGCCTTTGATGGGGCAGCAGTTGTAGGGACTGACAAGGGGCTCGGCATCCCAAACAGCTGCCTCCAGAGGGCAACAGAACCTGCCACATCCATGCCACTCCTACAGAGCAAGCGCAGCTCCCTCCCTCACTGCAAGACTCTTTGCAGGGTTTTTGGACCAAGGATTTTGGACTCCCTGAAATAACCAGTAGCCAGTGTCTCTGGACACACCAGCTGCCTCCCATGCACACTACACTTCACGCTGGTCTATTTCAAAACACCAGCTGGAATGAGAGGGTGGGGGTAAAGTGCAGGAGATGAGCTTTTCCAGCAGAGATGCTAATCCATGACTAGATAGTGAGGGCTCTTCCCTTTTGGATCCGGTGCCCAGTGAGTGCATGGCCTGGGACAGTCCCTGCAATAAGAAATCCCTTGAACTGGGGGTGGAAACGAATCCCCCCTCATGGCTGCCTCTGAAATGACAACTTACTTTTGCAAAGGGTAAGCCATGTAAATTGGCAACTGCCTTGAATTTGAAGGAGTAGTATGTCTTCTCCTCCTTGCAGCAGGGATGTATAGAGCAGCTATACAATATGGGCCAGACTCTCAGCTGCCATCAGTCAGCAGAGACCCTCTGGAGCCAGCAGAGCTGTGTCTGCTCACTGAGAATTACGGGGCCAACCTATCATATTAAAAATCCTCAAACCAGAACAATAAACATCAGATGGCCATGACCTTCCAGTGCTTGCAAACAAGGCGATACAACTACAGGGAGGATGATCCCGAGCAGCAGAGAGGAGAGACGAGAGAGTCACTCACGTTGTCATTTGGGTACAGGACTCTGGATATGTTTTCTGCCAGGTTTCTGTCCAACACTGCCTCGATGTAGTCACCCACGTTGACTGCAGCAAGAGAGAAATACACACAGCAGTGCAGCAGCTGTAGAGATTCAGGCAGGTCCCTGACACTGTGCTTTTCCCTATTCTCTCATAGAGAGATCTGTAACAGGAACATTCAGGCTACTATTAATGAAATATGAATGGGAATGTACATGTGTGAAAGGCACCAGAGAGATGGGAGGAGATGGGATAAGAGAAAGGCACATCATGCAGTTTCTCAAGACACACATATCAGGAATTAATGAAATATGAATGGGAATGTACATGTGTGAAAGGCACCAGAGAGATGGGAGGAGATGGGATAAGAGAAAGGCACGTCTCCATGCAGTTTCTCAAGACACACGTATCAGGAAGGACAGACAGAAACTGAAGACAGCAGCCAGCGAAGGCAAAAAAAGGAAGTGAGTGACCAGCCATCTTGCTTAAGGACTAAGGAGAAATGGGGCAGGGTAAAGAAGCATAAAGACCGCAATCACACTCAACTCCTAAAGGGTACAAAAGGCTCATCTGAAACCCAGCTTGCAGCTGCCAATCAAGAATTAAGGAGACATTATGAGACTCGAGAGCCATCACCCCTTGTCCCACACAAGTTCTCCTGGCAGAGCTACTTGGACACACACATCTCTGTGCTTGCCAGTATGGAAGAATAAATCAAATAATCAGTCTAGCCTAAAACCTTCTCCTTCTGTAACAGCCTAGCACTGACATTTGGTATGTTAGTTGCCCTGTATCTGCTCTTCAGCACTACAGTTAGAGCCTGAAAAATGCACTAGAGAGGTCACACGTAGACCCAAAGGAAACCAACAGTAAGATGGGCTGTGCTGCTCTTTTCCTTCAGCACTAAGGGATGACGCTGCACAGAAATGACCCTCCATGGCAAGTATGGGTTTGCAGCTCATTTGGTGATGTGAGGAACACAGTGGCACGTGGTGTATCACTTGAGGAAGGGATAGGGCAGGTTTTGAGAACAGGATAAGCGTAATGGGGATGGAAGGAGGATGGATGGGTGTCCTGGTGCATGAGGGCTCTGGAAGTGGTTGGAGGTAGTGTGATCCATGGATGTGCGCACAGCGCTGTGTTTTGGAGGTAGCCAAGAGATATGTGTAAAGCAGGCCAGATGGGGAGTGCTGTGCCAGGTGCTATGCACACAGGAACAACCATGTCCCAGCCTGGCCAGAAGAGAGGCAGTGGAGGGATAGCACTTACACTCTTGGAGGTTGAAGTCATTGGGTGCTTTTGCAGACCACAGCCTCATGGTGTTTACAGTGTTGTTCTTGTATCCTGGCACTGGTGTGTCGTAAGGCATAGCAAGGACAACCTGCAAAAGGACAGTATTCCCGTCTGATTAGCAGCACGGTGGCCTCAGAGAAGGTGGGAAAGACCTCTGCAGGAAGAATCCAGAGGACACAGACAACTCCTGGCTGTGGTAAGAATCTCACCTCACTAAAACACACCTGCTGAGCTTCACAGACTTCCCTGCTATCATGGGCACTTCCAGCACCCACTGGCAAAGCGTTAATAGGAGAAACAGAGCTCTTTGGAGCTTTACTGACAAACTGGAGTTACAAGCCCATCAATGAAATGTAAAAGAGAGTTGCAAGCAACCTGCTGACCTTCCTACACCAACTGGCGTACCTATTAATTATTCACCAGAGCACTGCAAGCATCCTCAGCTGGCCACTGCAATTCTGTCTGTGCTGGGGTAGGGCCAGGGCAGCTGGGACCTTTGTGTTTCCATCTGGGATAAACTCCACAGCCTGAATCCTGCCCGTTAGCCTTCTGCAGCCTGCCAGGACCAAACCCTACCACCGCAGTACCATTCCCAGAGCAATTCACCCAATGTTCAAGGTTTGTTGAACCTGCCTGGGTAAATCCACTGAGATCTCCAGCACCTGAACTGAACATGAGTGCAAAACTATCAGCGCAGTCTACAGATGATGCTTAAGCATCAGGATGCTGCACACATGGCTACAGGGAGTAACACTGGGGCTCCCAGCTCAGATTACACTAGCCAGGCGAGGCATGGCTATGCTTCCAAGTTTGTGTGCTCCAGCTCACTGCTGTGCCAACACCTGCGTGCCTCCAGACCTGCTGAGCGGCGAGGCAAGGCACCCCAACCTCAGCCTGGAACAAAGAGGCTGAGGGCATATGCCAGCAGAGCTGAATGGTGCTAGCAGAGCAAGGCCCTGATCCTGCGGGACGGAGCCTGGGCTGCCTCTCTGACACTGGCAAAAGGAGCCAGCATCCTCCTGAACAAGTCAGTGTGTACTGCAGTGCATGACAGCCCCGCAGCCAGAGGCTGTCCCCAAACAAAGATGTGAGAGGCAGCAGAGAACTGAACGAGCTGTGCTCACAGGGCAGGGAAAACCCAGGCAGATCAGCATGTTGGCCCTGAACAGCCTCTTTGTGCTGGCATCAGCAACAGGTCCCCTCTGGGGAGAATCAGCAAGAGCTCAGGCTCTCAAAGCTGCTATTACCAGCTCCGAACATGGAAGCAGGCAGAAGCCTGCCCTGCCTCAGCCATGGGGCTGGGGCACACATCACATGAACCGAGCGATGCTATATTTGGAGACAGCGTCTTTGGCTTTTTTGAGCCTTTCCAACTTGTTCCCTTAACGGCACCATCTGAAAATTCACTTCCTTGTAGGAAGCAGTGTTTCCACTGCACTGCTTGGGGTCCCTGAAACCCCAGAGTACCGCTGGGGTCAGAAGAGGAGCACATTGAAAGACAATGGCACTCGGTCCCCACGTGGATGTCTGCTTCCCCAGAGAGCTCTGGCACGGTGCCTCCATGCTGTTTACAGGGATGTGGTGTTGAACCCCTGTGCTGTGTGTGTCCTGGGAATGGCCTAGGTCACTGCACAGCCTTCGACAACCAGGGTCCCTGGAAAAGGACCTGGTTTATTTCTCCTCTGAGCGGGCCCAGGCGACTCTGCAACTGAGCTTCAGCTCTTGGTGCTGAAGAGAATGGCTTGGCTTTATGACTGACTGCTCCTCGGATGGACAGAGCTGGCTCATCAGGCTGAGAGACCCTTGAACATCATGGGAACAAGGCTAGGTCATGTCCCTGAATCCCAGAGAAATTCATAGTCCTTCCTTCCTCCATCCTGGGCAGTGCTTAGACACGAGAGGCTGAAACATCTTCAATCCTCTTAATAAATCTGTGCCTCTTTAAAGCTTGCCTTCCTCAGCTATAAGACTGGAATGCACTTATGATGCAGCAGCCTGTGTTCTGAGCAGGCACATGCTCCTGAAGCACAGCATTACCTCCCCAACTGTGGGAGGCTGAAGAAGCATTTGCTCTCCACGATGCCACAAAACAAGGCCTCCAGGCAGACTGGAGACTTGAAACCATGCCTCCAGCCTCCCCTGACAGCACTCTACCCATCAGGCTGGTCTGGGAAAGAGGAACTTGCTCTGATCACGGGAGTTAAACACCCACAAGACTGCTCCACGGCCACCCCACAAGATGAATCTCCACCCACAGCAGCAGTGCCAGAACCACCTGCAAAACCACTGGGTTTCAGTGAGTGGTAGCCAGGAGCAGTGCAGAAGGAGCCTAGCACGGCTGCCAGGGATACAGTCCTCCTCCGACATAAATCCATGCAAGACTGTGGGGCTTCACCCTGGCGATCTGTAGAGAAGGAGGCCCCAGCTGATCTGAAGTTACAGATGTGACTGAATATCATCCCTCTTTTTCCTCAAATCCTGCTGCAGCCGTAGCCAACAAAGTCACCTTTGTAATTGCAAGGGTAGCAGAGAGAGTTTTGCCAGAGTGGGAGAGAATGGAAGTCTGACCACCTCAGGCAGCCCGGGCACAGACTCTCCCCCTCCACGCTACCCTGGCCCATCCTCCCCCAGCCCAGCACCGAGGGAGATGTTGGTACCTGGGTGTCGATCCACTTCACACCCTCAGGGGTGTGATCCACACGGCCGTAGAAGTGCACGGGGAGCATGTACTCTGGGCGAGCTTTCTCCCAGGGATTGCCGTAGCGTAGCCAGTCATCGGCCTCCTCCACCTGCAAGAGGCAAACGGGGTTCAGGTGATGGCTCGTGTCTCCAAGTGAAGGCTAAACTCAGCTCTCCCAAGGGAGGCCAGTTTAAAAGCAAAGCTTTAGTAAGCTGGCTTTAAATATGGATATGCAGAGGCCTCTAGAGGACAGCTGGGCTTTTCAAAACATGGATGACTACATCCCAGCTGCTATAAATAAATCAGCCTCTATGGGCTTTGCAGAGCTGTACAGGTTTAAACCATCCAAACTGCACAGACTGCTGCATTCAGTCCATCTCGAGGCCTTTACATCCAGTTTGACCGTGATAGTGGGACATGTGGGAGGTGGTTCCCTAGAAGCCTGTCGGTGCTGTTCCTGGCCACAAACCACCCCCTCTAACCCAGGTCTTGCTAACTGCTCTGCCCTCTGCCAGAGAGGATTTCTCCTCTCTGCTCATAACAGCACCAATGGGAGTGAAGTCAATTCAGCAGAGCCACCAAGGCTGATGTGCACCAGAAACCGGAGGGGCTGAGGCACTTGGGAGAGCTGCTCTGTGCCTGCAGGCATTTCCCTGCCAGGCGGGGGGGCAGGTCTGAGCCACAACCCAGCATCGCCACCACCCGAGTTCTTTTTTAAGTAACATTAAGCCAGTAACAGCGGATGCTTTTTTCCCTGTTGTCACCATTTATAGGGCCTAACATTGCAGCTTCTTTGTGGGGGAGGAGGAAAAACAGCCGTCAAACCTCTCATCCTCCCTGACTTATGGAGAGCTATTTTAAGGGGAAAAAAGGTCCTTTATGCTCAAAAGCAAGGCAAGTCTCCTAATGGAAACCACTTCCAGACATACACTAGGGAAAACTGCCAGCTGGGGCAGTTTTTTAGCCTATTTTCACTTGCAAAATATTATCATTAATGCTACAGGAGAATCCCTGTTTAAGCCCCTGCTGCCAGTCTCCCAGGGAACCCAGAGCAGCAGCACCCCAGGCACTTGTACTGTTCCATCATGTTCAAATTCATCCTCCACCAGACACCTTCATGAGGTGTTTAGCCACATCTCCATCCTTAGCCTGTCTCCTTGCCCGCTCACTGCCAGGTTGGATGGGACTCTCAGGTTGTTGCAGCTGTGCCATGGAGCCCCAGGCAGGGAGACCTCTGGTCCCAGCCATGCCCTGTGGGCTCAGCTCCAGCACCATCTTTCCGGGCTGGTGACTGGCATGGATGAGCTTGCACGTGTCCCCGGCGCCTGCCACAGGGAGACCTCTGGTCCCAGCCATGCCCTGTGGGCTCAGCTCCAGCACCATCTTTCCGGGCTGGTGACTGGCATGGATGAGCTTGCACGTGTCCCCGGGTGAGCGCCTGCCACACACACACACCCCACCGCCCTCATCACTTCTCTTTGCTCAGGCAGTCAGAGCCCCAGGGTCAGCACAAGCAGTAGGAAGTGACAGCCCATTTGGCACCAGGTGATGGGCTCAAATACCCAGTTTATGAACAGCTCAAGGCACCGCAGTGCTGTTTGTGCGGCCAGGCCTTGTCCACAGGCAGAGGTGGCCACCGCAGCATGGAACAGAAGGAGAAAGGGTGACTTGAGTTTGCCAATGTACCTGCCAGCCGTCGACAATCTTCTGATTGAAGATACCGAACTCGTAGCGGATGCCGTAACCATACGCCGCCAGCCCCAGCGTGGCCATGGAGTCCAGGAAGCAAGCTGGAAGAACAGAGCATGGTCATGCTGCAAGGAACCTCACCCCTCACTCACTGCACTTGCTATGGCGTGCTGTGCATGGGGGGGGTGAGGAGCTGCTACAACCAGTGCTGCTGGAAACATTTATTACTCAGAGGAAATCCGCGTGCAGAAGGTACAGAAGGGGACAGCCTGCAGCAGCACCCCATGCACGTCCTGCCGAGCCACCACAAACACCCCAAAGTTGCTGGTGACAAGGACAGGTCACCAAAAACCCAAATCCAGCCTTGTTGCAGTGAGAGCTCTTCTAAACTTGCCCAAGGTGCCCACGCCTTGCTCAAAGCCTGCCTGCCTGGTAAAGCAGAGCTTCTGAACCCAACTTGCTGTTCTACCAGCTACTTTGCTATTATTGCTTTCAAAGCAAACCCTTCCAGCCCTCAGTCTGGGACAGCTCTGGTAAAGATCAGCCCCAGCATTTCCTCCGGAGGAAAGGAAAACTGGGGAGCTCTCATCTCCAATAGTCCTGTGGGACAGGCAGACTAAAACAGCAGCCAACAATCTGCCTACGTGAGAACTGCTTGGGTGCCTCCAAAAAGTGAGAGCTTTCACAGGGAGGTGAGGAGAAAGGCTCCGGACAGCCCCTTTCCGCTGCAGCCCCGCCTGCTGTGGTGCAGACTACACAACTACATCTCCTGGATGCTCTCACCGGGGAGGGGGCTCATTTCTGGCCAGCCAGGAGCAGGCAGGAGGGTACCACGCTGCTGAAGGGCTGCGGGGCAGATGCGGGCTGAGGTCTGCATGCTGTCATGCTGAGGTGCCGGCAGCGAGGGCGTGACAGCCTCCAGCCAGGCCACCCTCTGTCCCTATGCACTCTGCGCGAGGAGGGGGCTCCCCTCTCCCTGTATTACCTGCCAGGCGGCCCAGGCCTCCGTTACCAAGCCCAGCATCTTCTTCAATTTCTTCCAGCTCCTCCAAGTCCAAACCCAGCTATTGGGGAAAGAGCCACAGCAGAACACGTCACCACCCGAAGCCCACACCCTGGGGCTGCTCTCCGAGGAGGGCAAACACAGATCCCAAAACAACCCACACCACAGGAAATTAAACCCACAGGGTTTAATTTGCATCCCCCCCACCCTCCCCTTCCCACAAAGCATCTCACCAGCCTCTGGTCCCCGGGCAGCCCAATTAATTGGAAAACAATTTAGCCCATCATCAAACGTCGCTTTCCCATGAACTAGGTTTCCTTAGAGACCTCAAACAAAACACTCGTCTCCTGGCAGCCACTCACGCCAGGAGGCCCTTCCACCGAACTCGCCGTTGGAGACAGGATGGCGAATGGCCAAGTCGGCGTGCAAGGGACTGCCGAGTCCTGCCCGGGTACACGCGCCGCCTCTCTGCTCGCGCCTGCCCAGTCCTTGAGGAAGGGCACGACCATGCTGGCAGCTGGTTACTGCAGTGTTCGCCATTACGCTCCGTGCCTTCCTGCATCCTGCCCAGCCTGCTGCCAAGCTCCTTGGCCGGAGTCCATGGCTGGAAGTGGTTGTCTCCTCTGCTGCATCTCTTGGGCCACTTCTTCTCCAGCCCGGGGGCTGCTGCCAGATGAAGGCTAAGTGTGCCAGCAGCAAGGACTCTCCAGGATTCAAGAGATGCTGCCTCTTGGAGGGCAGCAGTATCTCACCTCAGTGCCACAGGGGACAGTGGGGAGTCAGGCCGACACCATGGCTGCTCCCCAAACCACTCTCCCAGCGCTTCAGCGGTCTGCAACCACAAGCCAGGAAAGCCTCATGCACAGTGTGACGGGGTCACAAAAACCAAGGCGAATTCTCTCAGTGACAGAGCCATGCTGGATACGAGACTTCCCATCCCAGCTGGCCACTGGCCACGATGAGCTCCACATGTTGGAGGCTACAGCGATGGAAGCCTCTGCTCGCACGTTGGGCCAAATCAGCATGTGGAAAATGCCTTGCAAAGGGACTTGAGGATCCTTCCTGATAAAAAACAGCCTGCCCTCCGAGGCACGATACCTCAGAGAGGAAACGTGTCACGTCCCTCCCTGGAAATCCCTTCCCATCCCTTGGCAGGGAAAGTGCTCACCAGGACATTTCATCAGCAATCGTAGCACCTCATTTTGAGAGATGGTGACAGAGCCCAACTCCTGCTCGGAAGTGTAACATGCATCAATCCGATGGGGCGGGGGGGAAGAGGAGGAGAGGAAATGAAGCTTTTGGGTGAGAAAGCCCAAAAACTCATACTCTGTCAAAAAGGTCGCTGTCCGGCTGCAGAGGTAGCTGCAAGCCTAAGTAACCATGGCCTCGCATTTGTGATTGCCTTGGTGGTACTCAGCTGTGTTTTTTCCAGTTTGAACTCATCTGATGACATTTTAATTCAAGCAAACAATTTCTCCCCTTTCTTCCTTCCCAGTGATTCACTTTTATCCGGCAGCGCTGCTGCGGTGCCTTGTGTACCTGCATGTATGAATTGTAATTTGGTGGTTTGGTGCTCCAGTTTCCCCTTCTGGCCCAGCCTCCCCCATTAGACTACATCTCCCGTGATGAGCCATCATCTCTCCTAGTAATGGAAAGCTATTTGCAGCCTGGGACTCCCTAGTCTTTTGGGATGCTGGGTGTTGCTTTCTGGATACTCTTCTGGATTTCCCAGCCACTACAGGAAAACGGTGGTTTGAGAAAACCATACTCCAACTCTCAAGGAACCTGAAGGTCCCCCCGTGGTCTTCTCTAGGGGATGAAAAACACTAACAGAGAGCCAAGCCTCGCTTTGTTTAGTCAAAATAACACATCCTTAGAAGGAAGCCCTGAGAAATAAAGATACCCAGCCCTCCGCGTGGAAAAGTTTGGCCAGGTCCTCGGGGGGACCCTGGTACCCCCAAGACTTCACCTGGTAAATGGCTTCGTCGCAAGCATTCTGCAGGCCCAGGTTCACCATGGTGTTCTGCAGAGTGCGGCCCATGTAGAACTCCAGGGAGAGGTAGTAAATGCGCTGGGGAGGCAAAGCAAGACACTTACACACAGCACAGCACTTCACCGTCACCAAAGTCGCTTAAAATTGAGAGCAGACCCAAGTGCTTTCCAGAGCAGGGACATCTTCCCAAACCAGCTCTTGGCGCCTGCTCCTGAACACCACACACCGCAGTTGTTTGTCAGAAGGATCTCGCGCGGGATGCTAGCCAACCCTCTGCCGCGCGTCTCCCTGCCAACAGCCTTCTATAGAAAAATCTCGTTGCCTGTTAAGTGTTTCCCTAATTAACTTAGGGCAAGAATTATCTAGGATGCTGAATGGTATATTTATACACCGTCAAGCTCAGCTGAGGTGATGCTTACAGTGGGCTTTTAAAGTTTTCCCATGCTGAGCTGAAGCTGATCCAAAGCCTGCTGAAAGCCGGAGCGAGCCCCCTGCCCCGCGCACGCCGGCTGGGCTCAGGGCCAGGCCCCTTCCTGCTAGTGATTTTCCAGTACTCCTATCGCACGGGTCCTCCTGTTCTCCCCGCGCTGAGTTTCACGCACATGTTTCACCCTGTTGAACAAATACACTGTCCCGCGGGTGGCAGGGTTCCCGGCACAACTGTGCAAGATGGGCTGCTCTGCGGTGACCTTCCAACTTTCAGAGGAGCTGTGCCTGTGCCACGAATGCTAATGACAGCCTGTTTGTAGGATGAGAAGCAGTCTGTGCAAACTTTTGCCCTCACTCAGATTTATCGCTAGAGATATTTTTATAAATAAACAGCAATTTTTAACAGAGCAATAGCCTGACTTTAAATCGTGCTTCCCCTTGAATCTCTTTGCTTCGTAGCTGGGAACTCTCCCCACTAAGCAGCAGGATTACCCGCTCTGCCGCCTCTGCTGGGAGTCTGAAAGGGTCCATCTCTTCCTTGGGGCTCATTGGAAAGACTGAAAACATCACACAGTTGCATAAATACTCTGCTCCTCTCAGTCTCCCGCAGGGACGTGTTGCTAGTGAAAACCTAAGCACAGGGGACAGCAAGCAAGCCCACTACAAGCTCCTCTTAGCCTTTATGGGATCTGTACAATCCCTTCAGCAATACAGATCAGAGAGCATTTGTGTGAGTGAGGATAAAAGGGAGAGCTCCACACACTGGCGTAACTCCCAGTGCATGTGCACCTGTACCGGCGTGAAAGTGCAGTTTGTTTCTTGTGTCAAGGCAATATTCATAACCCCGAGAAAAGAGCTGACTAGGGGAGGCAGCTGCCTGCGCGCTGGGAAGGTATGTGCCTTTTCTAGTACACACCTGCCCTCTGGGGCTCTCCAGTTAAGTGCTGGATCTGGTCTTAATTCAAAAGGATTAGGGCTGAGTAACGTCCTGCAGCCCCCAACATCTCCAGCATCACTGTCCTGACTTGACAAGTTGGGAGGAGAGGAGGGAGCAGGCTGAGTCCCCCAGGAACGACCAGCTCCCCGGGATTTGGTGACCTGGGAGAGCTTGTCTGGTTTGCACAAGGCAAGAAACTCCTCTCCAGCCTCAAAGCCAAGCTGCCTGCGGGCTCTGCAGGAGCAAAGGCAGGACATGGCTGTGCTGAGGCATGTGTCGAGACGTGGAGGTGACGATGCCCAGAGGGGACACCGCCATGGTGGTGCGAGTGCAGGACATGGCCGTGGTGAAGCGTGCGGAGGAGCTGGCAGCAGCAAGGCCCGTGTGAGGACATGCTCACAGGGGGATCACAGGGGACATGGCTGCGACAAGGCACAGGGGCTCACAGTTGTGGGGGATGCCTGAGGGGGGACATGGCTGCAGCAAGGCTCATTGGGACAGGGCTGCAAAGAAGCTTGTGGGGACACAGCCACGGCAAGATGTGTGCGAGGGACATGGCCATGGCGATGCCCACAGGGACACAGCCACAGTGAGGCGCATGAGGGCCACGGCCACGGCAAGGTGTATGCAAGGTACGCAGCCACAACAATGCCCATGGGGACACAGCCACAGCAGGGTGCATGCGAGGGATATGGCTGTGGCGATGCCCACGGGGAAGAAGCCACGGTGAGGTGCACGAGGGACACGGCCATGGCAAGGGGCCATGATGTGGTGATGCCCAAGGGGACACAGCTGCGGCGAGATGCACGCGCGGGCCACGGCCATGGGGATGCCCGCGGGCCACGTCCGCAGTGAGACCCGTCAGGGGGACACGGAGACACCCGCGGGGCCGACGGGGAAGGCGCAGCCGCCGCGTCCCCGTCCCCATCCCCGTCCCCCCGGGGCCCGTCTTCCCGCGGCGGCGGGGCCGGTGAGCTCACCTTGGGGTCCCGCTCGTAGTAGTGCTGCTGGGTGCGGATCCAGCGCCCCACCAGGTGGTCGCGCACCGTGTGGGCCAGCGCGAAGTAGTAGTCGCGGGGGGGGGCGA
>NW_008794584.1:447540-447947 GCF_000699145.1 Aptenodytes forsteri | reverse complement strand
TTGTGGGGGGAGGCGGAGGGTGTGTAGGGACCGGGACGGTGTGTGGGGATGGGGATGGTGTGAGAGGATGGGGATGGCATGGGGCGCTGGGGTTAGTGTGTGGGGACAGGGACAGCATCTGGGGCTGTGATGGTGTGAGGGGCTGGGATGGCATGGGGGGACAGGGATGATGGAGGGACTGTGATGGCATGAGGGATAGCACCAGGGCACTCATTTCTCAACCCACCCGCCCCGCGGGCTCTGGTGCTGAAAGCCACACCACCACCACCACGTTTTCATTTTAAATAACTGGGGTTTTATTGTCAGTACAGTGGGGTTCAAGTGTCCCCTGTACACCCAGCTGCAGAGCCAGCAGCCATGCAGCACCGTACACTGACACGCCACATCTCGCTGCCCCAGGGGAAGGA
>NW_008794584.1:428977-445183 GCF_000699145.1 Aptenodytes forsteri | reverse complement strand
CTCAACCCACCCGCCCCGCGGGCTATCGTGCTGAAAGCCACACCACCACCACCACCACGTTTTCATTTTAAACTGGGGTTTTATTGTCAGTACAGTGGGGTTCAAGTGTCCCCTGTACACCCAGCTGCAGAGCCAGCAGCCATGCAGCACCGTACACTGACACGCCACATCTCGCTGCCCCAGGGGAAGGACGAGGCTGTGGCCATGAGCCCACGAGTCGGGGCACACACTGCTGGCTCACTGGGGTTTTATTGTCAGTACAGTGGGGTTCAAGTGTCCCCTGTACACCCAGCTGCAGAGCCAGCAGCCATGCAGCACCGTACACTGACACGCCACATCTCGCTGCCCCAGGGGAAGGACGAGGCTGTGGCCATGAGCCCACGAGTCGGGGCACACACTGCTGGCTCACCGGGAGGCTGGGCCCTTTTGCACCCCCAAAAGACCACTCGGGTCTGCTCTGAACACCCATACAAATACAACACAATTCCACGGTTAGATTACAAACAGGGCAGCATGTCCTCTCCAGGTCCCACTGCTTCTGAGATCACTTCCAGCCCGCGTACAGGACACTGTTGGAGTGGTGCATTGCAGCTACCCTGCCATGGCTCAGTGCAACCACAATACATTCATTTATCAAAGTGAGATGCGTCTGCAGGAAGCGGCACCCAAAACACCATGTAAATGCATTCGTCCTGGGCCCTGCATCAACCTTGCCAAGGCACCAATGTCTGTGAGGTCCAATAAGCTGTACTCAGGGTTTATTTTTGTGGCTGTGTCTTGTTCATCGATCTTAGCCTGACCGACTTTAGAACTGTCAAACCCATCATTAGCCCTGGACCCAACTCCCAGGCCTTGCTCGTCTAGATCCAGCAAATCTGATGTTGTCTTCCACCATCCATCTCCCAACAGCCAGGAAACCAAAGTTAGGCTGTAGGCTTTAACCCTACAGGGCATATAGGCTCTGATTCGTGCCTCTAAGTCCCTATCCAGTTTCTAGAGCGCTCCTGAGCTTTTCTAGTTCAGCAAGTGGAAAGCAGAGCTGACTTCCACACTGCATTTCAAGGCTGCTGCCTCTCAGCAGCACATCTGTGTAAATGCACTGTCTTTGCACGCGCACACACACAAGTTCACCTTCAAACACGGAAGTAGTAAAATAAAAATCATCACTGAAAACTGCTGACAAACAGGAAAAACCACCCTGAAATCAGGACGGTAAAGAGTTCCTTCTGGAGTGACCATTTCCTACAGCGACTTCAGCACAGTACAAGCACGTAGTACAGGCATATTCCAAAAAGGTGTGTTTTTCTCATAGAGATCATACATGTCCTGCAGAGTGCTTGTTTTGCTTCAACAGTGATCAAGGTTTACATCAAGTTGACTGCAGATGCTGTCAAATCAAGGCTTATTCTTTAGATACTGCACTCCGCACTGTAAAAAAGAGCTAGTGATGGAGCAGACTTGGGAGGGGGTGGGAGGAAAGGGGCCTAGTTTATGATGACCTCCCAAAGGACTCTGGAAGCCAAAAGCAGGCCCTTCAACAGACTCTCCCGTGCCGGGCTTCCAAAAATTGAGATTCCCAAAAGTCACCTTCAAGGAGCTTTAGTACTGCAGTCTATTGAGTGAGTCGATGTAATGAAAAGTGGCTCCCAACGCCCAGCTCGTTTCAACATTGTCAATTTTCCGGGCAAGCTTGAAACAAACAAACAAACAGAAGAGTTAAACCACAATTCTTTGGGAGAAGGAGAAGCATGCAAGGTGAATACAGTGCTGAAGGTTATCACAACCGGTTATCACCATTGTGGGGACAGCGTCCCTCCACCCCCAATCACACAGCATGTGTTGTAGCAAGAAGGCAAATCAAGGACTGAGCTACTGGCGTGACAACTACTGCCTCGGCACCCTCCTGCCCACTCTCCCCAGCAATCCATTTTGTGCATCACCTTAAAGACTTGGCTCTTCGGGAAGCCCAGTTCTTGCAGGAGGAAGGTGATGTATGTGAGGTCCATGCAGAGAAAAGGGCTGCTTCCGGGGCTGATTTCCATGGTCTTACATACTAAAGAGAAAGAAAAGAGTGTCTGAATGCGCACTGTGGGCTCAGGCCTAGCATCAGCCCAGCTTTGAAAAGCCTCAAATGAATCCATAAAACACCCCTGGCCAGCTGAGCTGCGCAGTGATGGAACCTGTTACAGTGGGGTTGAAATGACATACCCACGTTAGCAGAAACACAAAAGCTTTGGCACACTGGAAGGAAGATCAAGGCACTCTGTCTCTCCCCTGAGACAGCTGAGTTTCTTGTATCTCTCCAGGAAAGGATGAAAAGGGCCTCCAACTCTTCTTCTATCTACTTCAAGCCTTTAAAAATCTGTGCAACCTCAGGTGTGTTATGTTTCTCGAGCATAAGCACTCAACAGATGTTGACAAAACCAAAGAAAAAAAACCCAACAAATGAAAAGACAAAAGAAAAGAAAAAGAAAAGACAAAACCAAAATAAAACCCACTTCCTTTCTCAGGATGAATTACACAAATGGTAATCCAGAAATCAGAACTGCAACAATTGTTCAGTCATTCATAAAGTTTACCAAAAAGCCCCATGTCAGTTTGATCAAAGCCTGATTTTGTGGTATTAAGAAAAGAATGTTTACATTGTAAATCTGCACAGGCAGTTCTCTCTGCAGCCGACGAAGTGAAAAGCTACAAACCAGTTTTCCCCCTTTTCCAATTAGCAATCAAGCATATGAACAAATCTTGAGACAAAAAGAAAAATTAAATCAGATTAGAACAGGTTATGCTAATATTTTGAAAGCATGATTTCAGGACAACTGTTAACTGGCAAGTTTATTAGTAGTTCTTGAGAGAGTTTTGAAATATAAGTATTATAAGATGTCTTATGTGGGCTGCAAAAGCAAGAATTAATACTAAAATAGTTGAGATTTTCAGAAATAAGCAAAAATCTTGGTGAGATGCTATGGAGAGAGGTGCTCAAGAGAGGTGCTCAATATTTACTTAAAACAAAAAAAATCAGGCTTCTTAGCACGTCACACATTTGCCACCTGGGTAGGAATTTACACACAATTACTAGTGTGTGTTTGATTGTATTTTACTCACCGTATTTAGCTGCAATTTCAAAGTCACTGACACTTAAGCTTCCTCCTTTTTCTTTATCTAAACGAAAAAAAAAAACCACGTGGTCTTTTATGGTTTCTGTATAAGATTCAAGTCATAAAAGTTGTTTAGAAATCAAACCTTGAGCCACCGAAATCAATGTCAAAACTCACACTTGCTTTAAAGGTAAAAGAACCTTTAAAAGATTCTTAATATAGACTGAAAAGCCTCGTTTTATGAAGAACTTTTAGCCTCGTTTCCTAAAGAAACATAGTTTACAGACTCTCTCACCTTGTCCCCATGTCTGTGCTGCCCTGCCCAGTGCTGCCTGAACACAGTTAACGCCTTTGACCAGATCTGACAGGGCAGTGGTGCTCTGTGACATATTAAATCTGAAATTGTTTGTAAAACAAAGTGGCTGAGGAGGGGGGGGTACGTTTGTGCAAACTGGCTTGAGATCTCATCATCTGCTTTCTACCACTAAACACGATAGCCTTCTGTACACCAGCATACCACTGGAAAAGAGATGGGATGCACTCTGAATACATGTGGAATTATCTGAAAATCTTCATTCCATCTAAAAAGGTCAGTGAAGCAAAACACACAGCCCAAGATCACTTTACTACTTTACCACCCAAGAAATTTGTTTATCATTATGAGAGCTTTTTTCTATTTTGGATTGTAGAGTTAATCAGACAACAACGATTTCTGAAATGCAGACAGTTTGTTCAAAAACCACTACCAGAAGTTGCAGGTCCTATTTCACAGCCCCAGTCCCTTCTCTATAGAAATGAAAAAGCATTCAATACCCAGTCGAGACCAATGCTGCACAGCAGTGTAACAAAAGACTAAGTTCCATGACAGCTTAGCAAAGCGTCATGGTGTGTATAAGTGTTACCATTTGTTCCACAACTTGTCATTTAAAATGAAATGAAAACAGGAGCAAACGTACCTATGAGACCAACCTCTGCTGCACGGTCATAGTAGTAAGAGAAAGTGTAAAAATCCAAGTCCTTCACTTCCTCAGCTTTATGCACTTTTTTGTAGAGCATCTTTGCCACTTTATTAGAACAAGACTCATACAGAGGCTCACCTAAAAGAAGGCAAAGAAACCCAGCATATTATAGACAAGAGAGTTAAATACACATACAATTTATTTAGGATCTGCCAGGAAACAGGCTCCCTTTTGCACAACAGCACTTTGTAAGCTCTTCAGAGAACTGAAATCTGCATCTTCTTCCAGTGACAACATTTACCATCCTCAGGTTGGGACTAAGTATGCGATACATCAGAGATGGACAACATCATTTGAGGCTGATGGATTTTGAAAGACCTGTTCAGGGATTGCTCAACTCCATCTGCATTACTACTAGCAGCTTTACTGACTGGACAGACACACCATGGCACAAGAGGAAAGAGCTGCAGAATCTCTTTAACAGCATGTCAAGGGGAGCCAGACAGAACAGAAAACAGAGAATCTAGTGTCTTTGCAAGAGGCTGAGAGTGTATCGTTTACTCTGCTAATAGCATGCTGGCCTAGATAGGAAGAGTGATAAACCACTATACCTGCCTTCTGTCCTTTAATTTTGTACACTATCTCAGCATGTTGCCATTCAGATTTGAAGCCAGGTGGTAAACAAGGGCTGATCAATTCCTCCTCTTCTCCTACTGCAGAAGTAAAACAAAGCCACATTAGGGAAAAACGTAAGGAGTTGATTTCAGATCCCTCCCCCCCAGCCCTGCTCCATACTGTCCCACAGCCTCAGCAAGGCACCTCCAAGTCCCAGTCATGGCTCAGATGTCCCACGCCCCCCCCCGGGCTGGCAAGAATCCAGGTCTCCTGGGATCTAGCAGTGTCACCTCCTGCATTTGTCTCAAATGCACCCAGCCATGGTGACAGGAGTCCACATACCACTCAGGACCTTGAGTCCAGTGGGAAGGGGACAGACAACTCCTCCCCCCACAACAGGGCTACGTACCCTATGCTCAGAGCCAAGACTTGAGGAGTGCCCATAACTTACAGGGTTTTCCCTCAACTCCTCCTAAAATGGCGAGCCTTGCTGACATCAGCCCGAGTCCCAGGTAACTGCAAAGGGATAAAAGCCTCTGTAAACAACAAACATCCTTCCTCTGATACTCCACTGACAACTTGGCTGGGACATGCTAGTCTCCTCTACGTGGTCCCAGCAAAATGGCTCCAGTCAGCAGCTAATGCACATAAGGGGAACAGTGTGACAACCCACTCTCATATTACCCTTACCCAGAAGGATAATCTCTCTTTGAAAAAGCACCAGGCGATAGCTGTCAATGGTAATCTGGCTCTTGAAGAACTGGGAATGCTGAAGGCAGTGCCCTAACATTTCTCCTACCCTCCTCAAAGGCAGCACAGCCTCTAGTGTACAGAATTGACTCTTTTTGAGCCCAAACACACCCCACAGCAAACATAGGTGGGAAGAAGCTGCTTCCCTCGCAAAACACTGGGAGCAGGGGAAGACAGTGAGGAGGAAGGAATGGCAGAGACAAAGCGCTAGGAACTGACCGCAACCTCCATTCTCCATCCTCCTGCGCCGCTCGGCAGTGAGGAGATAGACAAGTTGGGAGTGAAGCTGAGCCTGGGAAGGAGGGAGAGGTGGGGGGAAGGTGGTTTTTGATTTTGTTCTTATTTCTCATTATCCTACTGTTTAATTGGCAATAAATTAAATTAACTTCTCTAAGTCGAGTCTGTTTTGCCCATGACGGTAACTTGTAAGTGACCTCCCTGTCCTTATCTTGACCCACGAGCTTTTTGTCATATTTTCTTCCCCCTGTCCTGTTGATGGAAGGGGAGTGATACAGCGGGTTGGTGGCCGGCCACCTGGCGGGCAGCCAAGGTTAATCCACCACAATGACGTGGCTCAGGTTTCTCCACTTCTTCCCAGTACTCATTTGCAAGGACCCCACTTCAGCAAAACACCTAATTCTCACTGGCTTCATAGAAAGCTTCTATCTGTATAGTGTGCTCTCTTTCCCACAACTAACCTGTACGAATACAGCTTGTAGGTGTTGTTAAACATCTGAAATGAAGTTGTATGGCCAGCTGGTGATGTCTGGAGAGTTGCCTGGAGGGAGAAAAATATGTCACTGCAAGGTTTCTGCCAGCAGCAGCAAACATCTTCCAAAACATTAGGAAAAACGTGAAACAATCCTAGCATGGTTCAGAGAGAAATGATGAATTTGCAAGTATTTCGATTTGACTGCTGATACACAACACAATCACAAAACCTGGAGCTAAAATAGTGTCTTCACATGACAGAGTCTAAACTGTTTACATTTCTATTTGTATCCACACCAAATTGGTGTATAAAAGAATTATTTTAATTAAAAAGGAATCCTTGTTCCAGCTCTTAACTGCTTTTGTCAAGAGGCTACAGCAACTGCCTCTTCACATGACCCCTACTAGGGAAAACTGTGTGCAAAATAATATGAAAGCCAGGCACACATTAACTTCCTACTCAAGTGAATTCAGCTGTGAACTTCCACAAGCCAGAGGAAAAGCACATCACTCTGCTTGCCAAGGACAGAGTGAAGACCAGCCTGTGGTCTGAAGAAATGAAAGGGTAATTATCTAAAGCACTTAGCAGCCTCTTCCCCAAGTGCACCAGCACAGCTCGCGAGTTTGTGGGGAGCCAAGCTCAGGCCACAATGCTATTCATGCTGCTCATATCTTAACACCATCTCTAAGTCCAGAATTTCCACATCCCAGACTCTTCACATCCCCTGTCATTCTGCTGTAAGAGCACAATGTCTTGATTAGCCCAGGCCGGGACACTAGATACAGCATCCCAACCCTCCGCTTTTGTGCAGCTTTACTATGAACAGTATCTCTGCTCAGGCCAGAGCCTTACGACTCCACATCCACAGGGCTTCCAGCTCACAGAACACCTATAAAAATGCCACAACGGGAAGCTGAAATGACAAACATCAGCATGTATTTTTTACTGCATAATAACAGTTGCTTCTTAGAAAGCATTCATTTGCAACTGAGTGAACTCAGGAAAACCAGAAACAAGGATTGAGAAGGCATCTTACTGTGTTCTTAAAACGCAGTATAGGCCAAATGTTGGACTTGAATTCATTAACAGCATTGCCTTTGAGTTCTTCATTATAAGCAGCACAAACTGAGAGTCAAGGATTAAGACGCTCAGGCGAACACTGCATTTTCCCCAAGATAAAGCAGCTCCGGCAGATTCACCACACGCACCACCGACTCACGGAGTTGGAGTAAGAGGACTGACAGAGTTGTGAATGCCTCCGTGACTGGCTATAACAAGGCAGATGTGACCAAGTGACCTGGGTTTTTCTGTCAGAAGCGTGGCTTCATGTCACACTGACAAACTCTTGGTCTGTTTCCAAGGGAAACAAATCTGAGCAGTTACTGATTTCTGCACCAGCATTTCCCAACAGTGTGCATGTTCACATTACCTCGGTGCGTGGAAGGAAGGTGATCTGTGTTGATCCACCACCCAAATCCAGCATCCCCACACTTCTCTTCTGCGGATCATCTAGGCTACCTGAAATGTGTGACAGAACAGAGAAAGCCATGGTGGGCGCTGTGAGAAACTGGCTAGGAACAAAACCAGAAGTACAGTGGTAAAGAAAGAGGACAAACTCCGCCTGTCAGCTTCCAGCCAGCACTAAATTATACCGTCATTTACTAGGCACTTATTTTGGCTTTATCAGGGTGACCTGAAAATCTTCAAGTGACAGAGTTTCTCTCATTTCTCTGGTGGCTGTTCATGCCCTAATTACAGCAGCTTTAGTTATTGGATTCCTCAACATTTTTCAGTGGATGCAAGGACCCTTTTGCAAACTCTACTCTGGTAACCACTTCGTAACACAGAGGAATGTGGTTTTCTTGGCCACCTCTCCCTGATCCCTTAGTGATATTTTGCAGATTCCTATGGCCAATAGGATGACAGACTGAAAGGAGTTGGCCTAAGAGACTCGGCTCTCTTGGAATTCTTCCTGCTGCCAGCCCAGACCTCTTTTCTCATTTAAATCCAGTCCTTCTCAGTTAGGTCCTTCAAATACACCTTCCTGCCTAGTTTGTGCCAAGTACCTCGGTATACCTCATGATAGCTGATGTTTGAAGATCTCTGACCTTTCTGATATTTCTTGTAAACATAAAAAGCTTTAGAGCACTTGCTGTATTGCTCCACACACTGTGTGTGCTGAACAGAGCGCTTGGATGGCAGACTGCTTTACTTATTGTCAGAGAGGGCTTCAGCCTAGTTTTTTCTTTACTCTTCAGCTACCCTTTTCTAACTCAGCAGTGTAAACACTTGTGGTATTTCTATGACACAAATCCCTAAGGAAGTAGCATAGCACTTTCTTCCACTCTGTGCAGCTGCCAGAGCTAGTGGCAGACTCTAAAAATGAATAAAACGCTCTGGTACCCTACAGGGAATTGAAAGAAAGGCTACATTAAACATCTAGCAAAAGGGATTAAACTTCTCACTCTGTCAAGTAAATGGCCAAAATCCTAATGACTTAAATAGGCCAGGCCAAAAACTTATTCCCAGATCCTTCTTTCTCCCAATCCATGCCAATGAATGAGCAAATCCCATGCAGGGGCAGAAAACAGCATGAATTTCACAGCATCAGTCATATCTTTACGCACATGCTCATATACACATACCTGTTAAAAAATTTATTGTGATCCAGGCTGAAATACCTAATAAGGAAAAGATTCAGAAGACGAACTGTTAGATCATACCATTTCATTTTATCTAACAACAGTAACAAATAAGGTAAGCCGTATTACAAGGTCTTCCTGCTTTAGGATCTGTTTAGCTGAAGGCATTTTTAAGTTTTCTCATACAGTTTAACTGCACCGTCTAAACGAAATAATCAGCAAACCAGAGCTTGTCGTCCAACAACAGACAGAGACACCAGAGACCATCTGCCACAAGCTCCCTTGTCCCCCTTTCACAAATGGAGGACTTCTAATACAAAGTCTCCAAAGGATGTCCAGCTGAGAGCTAAGCAAGAAGGACCTTCAAGAAGTGTGAATAGGACTGGATGTGCAGAGCTCCCCTGACCCACCTTACCCCAAAGCCAGTGTTTCCACAACGGTCGACGGCTGTCAAAAACCAAGATTAGATGCCTTGAACAAAGAGAATGACCTTCTATACCAGAGCTTATGCGATATTTGGAAGAGAAGCCCCATATATCAAATGCCTGGAGAACTCTGTATTTCACAGGTCAAAAACTTAGGTGAGAAGTCACAAAGGCTTCAGTCCTTAGCTAAAAGACAATGACTGACATTCGCATTGTTCATTTTCTATTAGAACATCCACAGGTAGGGTTTTGTTTGATGTCAGGCACTCGACTTTCCTTTTGAATACTAAGAATTTTCACCTTTTCAGTGTTCTAATTTTTCCTATTTTCCTTTAAGTATTTTTGTGAGCCATGCTCTTTCTGTCCTATTCTTGTTTTATAAACCTTTTCTCCATAAATTAGATGAATCAGTGGGCCTTATGTTAACAAATTCAAATATTTATCCATGTGGTTAAAACTCAAGGCATGCTAGGGAACATGGTCCAGTTCAACCCTTGGCTGAACCAAGGCTGTCACTGCTATTAATGATTTTCAAACAAAAAAAAGAAGAATTACAATGTCTTTCTTCCATTAAGCAGTAAAAAAGAAACTCATAAACAGCTCCAAACAGCTCCAGCTATTTTAAAGTTTGGTTTCTAAGCAGATTTAAAACACATTTCAACACTCAGTTACTTAGAATTTAGACATGTTTCTTCAAATTATTTTAAATCAAGACTGATTCTGGGTTCTGTCCTCAGCATTTTTTGATGAACATCAACTTACTTCAGCATGTATTTTCTTCTCTATATAACATTTTTTCAGATTAAATTCACAATCACACTCATTAGATCAGTTATAATTAACATTATAACCAAATATTTCCAGAAAGCTCTGATGAGCATTGTCAAGAGCAGGGTGTGCAAAACCAGTTGTTGAAGACCATCTCAACAAGCAAGATACTCAGAAACCTTTCCAGAAGTGCTGACTGCACAGTGGCTTCCTGGTGACCCCACAGGACCTGGTCAGCACTTGGAGCTTTGAAAATCAGGACAGAGTTCAGGACTTCGAATTGGAAAATGTAGCACAAGATCTCTTTGGCAGGCACTGCCTGAGGCAGCGTAAAAACTGTGCCAAACCCGCTGCTTGTGGGTTCCCACTACAGTGAGTGGGGACTTGTCACGGTGCAGCAGGAATCTCCAGGATTGCAGAAAGGGTCACCGCAAGTTAGCCTACCTTCATCGGTTCCGTTCATTATCGACACGCAGTTGTCCCTCACAAAGAAGGGGGAGGCCTGAAAAATCTCCTTCACCTGTAGTTCAAATAAAAGCTACACTCAGAGAAATCTTTTTTCAGCTGGAAAGCAAGTTTTAAAAAAACTCCAGTTTTACACAACTGCTCCTCTTCTTGGGCCAGATCCTGACTGCTGCTCACCACTTTGCCTGAAGTTCAAGAGCCCAACAAGCATCAGCCTGTGCTCCGCTATAAAAGGTCAGTGATTTACACGCTGGCTCTGCAGTTTGGTGCAGAGACAGGGATGGATGTGTGGGTTTTCAAGCATGAAGACTGCTCAGAAATGCCATTAACAAGGGATGCACATGGGTAGGGAAGGGAACACAGTTTACTTTGCTGCAATTGGCGACCCACAGGGTATTATATATGCACGGGAGAGGCAGGAGATGGACACCCTGGCTTTCAGGAATGCCCCAGGGAATGGCATTTGTAACAGGAGCGTGCTGGCTGTTAGAGGTCCTCTACACTACATCCTACATGAGACAGAAAAGCCCTAGGTTTCCAGAGTCCTCTAAAGTAACAACTGCAGCAGTTCCAGCTGAAATTCAGTGTGGAAAAGAACAGGCCAGCTTGCAGGCAGCAGAGAACAATACAGACATTGGTTTCAACCACACCACATTTCTTCCTTCCAATTATTGCTTAGAAAAAGAGTACACTTAGTGCACACTTAAACTTTTCCCACAGCCGTATGGTCTAGAACATAATATTTTATTTTTATAATATTTTAAAATATTAAACATATTTTACATGCCTGTGAATACAATTTACATTATTTCCAATCAATATAAAGGAGCAACCTTGCAGCAGCAGGCTGATAACATGACCACTCAAATAGCAGAGAGCTTTACTCAAAATAGCAGCATCCTGGTCAAAACCAGCAACAAACACGCCAGTAAGAACAAGCCTGTGGTGACTGTTAGGAGTATCTCATTACACTTCTTATGTTGTATGTCGTCTCCAGGCTTACTCAGAGCTGTCATCATTCCTCTGTGCTTATACTCACACAATTTCTCCTCCCAACCCTATTTGAGATCAGGTGGCTCTGCACTGCTCTCAGGGTTAAATGATAGGAATGGCTCATGTACATGAAGATAAAGGAGTATGTACCTTACACAGAAGGGACCAAACTTTGCTATAAAATTTCTGGAAAGCAAACTGAAAGGCAAGAAATAGTACCTTATCCAGCAACTTCTGAGCTTTCTCTCCTGGCAGCAACCGTAGGCCAGCTGTGGCTTTCAGGACCAGAGGAGTAAACTTCCACAGCTCCATAGGAACCTCCTTCTTCGCCACCTCCAGGAGCTCTTTTATTCCCTGGCCGCTCTGTGAGCAGAGAAAGAACAAAAAAAGGCATCTTAGAAACACTTTAGATTTGCCTTTCTTGGAAGGGCAAAAGGGTGATCAGAGGTATGATTTACTGTAAATGTGGAACAGAGACAAGTGACTATCAGAAGGGGTCAGGAGAAGGTGGAGGATTCACTACCTCCTACAGCGTGAGACCTGGTGGATATAATGGGGATTATCCAGCAACAGGTCAAAAACAAACAGGAAGAGTCTCTTTTTCAAACAGTGACATAGAACTCTCTGCCACAACGTTTTGGCTACAAAAGGTTCAAAAGGCAGTATGACAAATCCTTGGGGAAAAAAAGGCCTTTGGAGCCAGTAAAACACTATGAGCTGGGTGTAAGTCTGGCTCAGGAATTCCCTAAATCCCTGCGAGCCAGAAGGTGAGGGAGACAGGAGAGAAGTCACTTAGTACTTGGCTTGTTTTTCAGACTATTTTCCTGAGAATCCAATTCCGGTCACTTTTGGAGAAGGCTCTGCTCCAATCCAACACAGCTCTTTTGTAATTTTCTTAAGCGCATCGAAACTCTTAAGGCAGAGATAGGAAAAACATCCACTGTGCTAAATTAACAACATCACCGAGCGGAACTAAATGCGTTCTGTTCCTTGCTCTTCTGCATGTTGACCAACTTTTACTGCGGGCTTGTGTCCTTTGGAGACACTTCCCTGAACTGAGACAGTTCAGCATACTGTACCACAGCAAGATGTGATTTGCAGGGCATATGAAGAACAGGAGGTTTTGGGGCATGCACTTTTACAGTAACAGAAACAAAATTACCTTTTCGACATCATCGGCATACGCGGATAGACCTGGCTTCAGTGCTTTAAATGTCTCATGGGTTAATTTGGGAGTCTCTGTTCAAAAGCAGTATTCCAAAATAAGTAATGGTAAAAATAATTTTGCATATGCAAAAAGAAAACCATTTTACAAATTACATCGTTATGTGCTAACGGAAGTCAACTGAAGCCTCTGTCTAATGAACTATCAACAGCCACCCAACCTTTAAATACAGCCCTGGCTATGGAATTAGCTCCCGAGAAAACCATTTTTAAAAGTCATGACTGTTTTTCAGGTGCTGGTGTCCACTATGCACGTATTTTTCATGCACATCAGACAATCACCAGATGGGTGCAAGTTCTCTTTGAGCCCCTACACCTGCCATGTGCAGCTTTCCAAACTGCACCGGTATCAAAGACCCCATGTTTCAGCGTGCTCTGTTCTGGCTAAACTTGACTCCAGCAAAACTCAGTGGAAGCTTTACCACCATTTCAATGGCAGTAGAGGGGGCCAGACCTAAGTATTTTGGAAACCTGCAGTATAGACAATTATCTGAACATGCAGGCAAGACAACATGAGCTTGACAACATCCTCCTCCTGTACCCAACTACACTCCATAAAGTTTCCTGCAATATATTCTGAAACTGTGTTTAAAGAGAAGCAGGCAAGGAAGAAGCAAAGATTTGGGAATACACTTAAAGAAGGAAATCCATGGACTGTGGTTTAATGCCTTTGGTGGCTAAACCTTACACTAGCCCATTCTGCAAACCTAAGGTGCTCCCCACAGGCCAATCACACCATACACCACACAGCTAATCCTTAAAAGCATCCTCAGATCACCTACTAACAGCATCCACACGGGTTCTTTCATCTTTAAGAGTTTCACCAATAGGAGCTGACAACACCTAAACAAATGAAGCTTACGACTCCAGAGGAAAACTGGAGCTTTTTTGTACACTTCTGTCTCACTTCTTAGCAATACTTTCTGTCCAGATGCAATACACAGCAATTTTAATCAAATAGTGAAGTTTTGCAATTTAAATCCAACGCTGAAGCCAAGGATGCACTAAACCAGACAATGCAGAGAGAAGCAGCTCACTGCCAGAAACTGGAGACAGCCAGCAACCTCATGGTGAAAATTTGGGGGAATAAGGCAGTTTGAATTTATAATCCTCTCTTCCACCATGCAGCGTGATGAAAAACTGCTCTTCCTCAAGGCACCGTTCTAAAGGTACAGCTGCTATTTAGTTCACATTCTGACATTACAGCATTTTCTCCTTGTTGAACGTTTTCATAATTTCATCCAAACCCACAGCTTGAATCATAACATACTTCCTGATGGCTCTCTAGAAAGAGCTGAAGCATGTTTGTTCAAGTAATCCCTAGAAAAGAATCATCAATAATCTACTCCATACATTATGGGAGAATTAATCTACAATGCAATGAACAGGCCATACCTTTTGGCTGCTGTGTAAATTTAAAAATATGGATACGAGTTCCTGTGCTTCCTGCGTCAAACATAATTCCATAAAAGACTGAGAGATCTGTGGTCAGTGCCTGACGGTTCAGTTTGTCTTCCCTGCTTTCAGCAACTCCCTCTGTTGCTCCCACGACTGGTTTGGAATCCAAGTGCCATTTTATGTATGCAACATAAATAACTATGCATGCCAAAATCCCAAAAGCGAAGAACCGCTTTGATATCTTCATGGCTTCCATTTATCAGATGTTTTGTTTCTTCCCTTTATCAAATGTTTTATTTCTTGTCCTTCACACAGAACAGGTGGTTCCCACATCACTCCTGTATCCAACGGAAAAGATATGTTTTATTTTCCAAACCTGCTGAAAGGATCTAAGAGTATGATGGTTATTTGATAAGGGACTTACAGGAGTAAACTTGACTTGAGCATTAGTTAAATACTTAACTGTTAGTTGGTTTAGACCTGTGATAAGAAAGTTAGGCATGATAGTCAAAGTAAGCAGTAAGTCACTGCAGCAAACAGCCTGGTAAAAAAAACTTACACACAGGGAGTGACAGACTACTGCTGGCAAGTAAAAGGATTTATGCCTGCAGCTCCTTCAGCATCTGGAGTAAGACTGAGAGATCAGCTACTGTCTGCAGTGCTCAAATCTATGTCAACTAACCCAGGGAAACTTGCAGTTAAATGCTTACATTTATTCCAGTAGGACAATGTAGAATCCTGCATTCAAAAATCTGGGATTCACCTGCGAATGACTTGTAAAACTGGACCTAGTAGCAAAATCCCTCTCTCCCATGTTGCTTGTCCTAACTATCAAATGCCTTCATGGCTGCTGGACGCCTACGAGACTGCACACTACTTTCCCAATGGTTCAGAAGGAACATACCCATCCTCCTTCAGCATGTCATTGAGATCTACAGCTAATTTTAAGACACGAAGCTGCATAAATCTTCTTTTTCCCATTGCTACTGAGGCCTAAGAAGGAACAGAGCAAGGAGAGTTCAGAGAAGCTAAATACAGTAACTGAGGTGGGAAGGCACCTCAAGAGGTCTCTCATCCAACCTCCTGCTCAAAGCACCGGCAGCTATGGGGACCCACGATGTTGCTCAGGGCTATATCCAACTGCATCTTGAAAACCTCCAAGGATGGAGATCCCACAGTCTCTCTGGGCAACCTGAATCATTTGTAGTTATCTTTGTTAGTTCCTGCGTGGTGAAGGAGGTCCCAGAAGACTGGACAAGGACAATTTAAAATCAGTGTTTAAAAGGCAAAACAGAAGATCCATGGAATTAGAGTGGCTCCCCCAGCTCCAATACCAGGAAAGAAACCACAGAAAAGCACAACGCAAGAAATCTACAAGCACTCACATGACGTCATCCAGATGATTAAAAAAAACAGTCAGTGGTGATTTATGGGGAGCAAATTACATTATATCTTTCCTTTTTTGATAATGTAATGAAGAAGAGAAAGCAAACCAATTGATGAAGTTGACTTAAACAAGGTTTTGACACATACGTAATCTGTTGATGATACGAATTCAGGAGGTGTACAGAAGGCATGAGGGGGGCGGAACTTAAATTCAAGGTGATTACGGTGTATTGCCAAAAATGGGTACGACAAAATTTTATAAAAATGGAGGAAAGCAAAACCACACGCACAAATACACATGAAGAACAGATCAGCGCAGGGGAAAAGGAACTGTAGGCTGTCATGAAACAGAAATCAGAGAGATGCATTGCAAAAAAATGAAAAATCTTTCTGGCTTCTATCAGCAGGCACAGAGATGTAGGCGGCAATTACTGCACGTATACGGGGTGATTACTCCAATCTTCCTGGTGCCAGAAAGGCCTCAACTGCAGCTACACGACAGCTAAAAACATGGCACGGGAGGAGAGCAGCAGGAACCAGATGATCCTTTGAGGAGACAGAAGTCTCCACCGCGGGAAAGGGGTGGCTGGAGGGATGAGGGGGATGCAGGCGCAACACTCTACCAGCATAACCCCCCACCCCCATTTTCCTGGAGAGAATCGGGATTAACTCTCCCCTGCCTTTCTCAGGGGACGCTGAGATTTGCTGCAAGGGGAAAGCTTTCCGCCTGCGCGGCCGAGGGCGGGCGGGGACCCCGCGGGAGCCGGGTGT
>NW_008794584.1:423744-428602 GCF_000699145.1 Aptenodytes forsteri | reverse complement strand
CGCTCCCCGCAGGACGTGGGGTTGCGCCCGGGGCCCGGGACAGGGGTTGGCCGCGGGGACTCCTCCGTGAGGAGGGGCCGGGGCTGCCCCGCGGCGGACACGGCCGGTTCTGCAGCAGCTCCCCCGGAAGGCCCAGCGGAGCCCCTCAGTGGTGGCTCCCCGGGGAAAATGTCCTTAAAAAGGGGTAAAACGCCACAAAAACGGAGAGGTGTGAGGAAAGGGTGTGAGAGAAACAGTCCCCGAGGTGACAGAAGGAGGTGGGAGGTGGCCCCGGGTAGAGGCTGCCCGGCAGAAGGCAGCTGTGGAGCAGACCCAGGGCCTGTGCAAGTCGAGGGAGAGGCCCTGTAGCCCTGGAATAAGGTCACCAAAGAGACGGCTGGCAGGACTGCTAGACACCCTCTGCTTCCCTTGTGAGATCCAGCCCTGGCAAGAACTCTTTACCTGCAAGTTTGGTCCAGCTCTGAGGCAAAAAGCATTGGTAGATGTAAGCAAAGGACACCCTCAGGTAGCTGCTCTGTTTTTTTCTCCATACCTTGTGTTCCTCTAGCAGTTTTTCTGCTTGAGTAACTTCTTTAATGGCTCTTCTTCCACCTAGATCATTTTGTCTTTCACCAGCTAAAATTACTCCTGCAGCAGCTTGCTACTCCACTCAATCTGGAAGAATGATGAGAGGCGGTTTGGGAGTGAGGATGCGTGAGCCCACAGCAGCAAATACGAGGCATGAAGAAAAGAGACGGAGACTGATGTTTGGAAGTCAGATGCAGAGCAGAGGTCCAAGCAGTGATGCTGTTGACTGCATGCAAGAGGCTCACATCCTCCCGGCAAGCCCTGCTGTTGCTCCCACAGCTCCATGCAGGTGCGGGCGTCTGTGCTGAGAGACCCTGCTGTAGGAATGAGCACAGAGTCTCCCAGGGTGTTACATATTCTAGTAAATTACTCCGTCGTAGCAGTGTTTGGAAAGTAAATTAGTTTTTTTTTCCCCAGCCCTGTGGGTAGCAGGCATTGAGAAATTTCAAATGATGGTTACTGTTCAAATCAACCTCCCTGTCTGTTTTACCCAGGTAAATGAAACTGATTATAACTTGCTTTAATGTTCTTTAATTATATTTAAAAGGAATCATGCTATTAATGGGAGAATTCTGCAAAGGAAGATTAAGGCACAAAGACTTAAAATCTTTAAGATTTGTGGCTCCCCCATGATGTGATTGCAACAGAATCTATATTTAGTTTCTAGCCCTCCTAGTTCGTGAGCGAGACCCTGACACCTAGTATGGTTTCTCCACAGAAACCTGTCTGAGTCTGCAGGCAGCTTGAAAAAACCAGCTGAGAGCGCACTGGTAATTCCTGTCGGTGTTAATCCTAAAATTGCTGCCGTAGCACTCCTGTCGGTCACAGCATCTCAGGAGCTGTAAACCCATCAGGAAGAAGATAGCCGGGAGAACCTCAGCAAAGACGCAGCCTGACTGCTGGGTAAATACCCTTTATCCCTGGGACTGAGGGGAGGATGACACTTGCAGCTGGGCATGGGTGGCTGGTCTTGGTGAGTCTGCAGCATTGCATCGCCTTATTCTGACTCGAAATACGAGATGTTGACAGATTAAAAATTGTCAGGTTTTATGGTTATTGCTATACCAGCTGTAGGACAGTGATACCTAGTGGCAGTGTGAAGGTAAATTCAATGCAAATAAGCTGGTTTTCAGTTAGCTTTGGTCTGAGTGATCCCCTTTTGGTAAAACAACAAACAATGGGGATAGGGAGTAGAGATGCTACAAGTTTCAGGCCAGGGAGCTACCCAGGCCTTGGAGTTGTCCTTTAAAGTAAAAGACTGGGGAGCCCCATCTCAAATCCTGTGGTTGTCACTGGGATTTTGGGCTGCTGTGAAAATTCCCACCTAGGAGCAAGTTTCCCAAAACCCAGAACAGAACTTCAGTCCCTTACGTTTACAAATGCACTCTTGTCTGAGCTCGTTACAATGGGGAGCCTGCTACATGAACAGCCTACTTCTTTCAAGTTGCAAGAAAACAGGAATACTTCTGGAGAGTTACTCAGGTTCAAGGACTATTTGCATTTTTTCTTCAAGACAAAAGATTTATGTGATATCAATATTGTTTTCCTTAGCAATATAATGTTTTTCAATCCTAAATGAAAGATGCTCCTGTCACTAATTGCTAAAAGATGCAATTAAAGAGCCAGCAAAACAAGGTGTTCTTTCCCCTTTTCACTGGGGAAGACAGAAGGCTGTGGGAAGTGAGGCCCTCGTGGAAAAGCAGGCCAGGCCAGCAGAGAGCAGTACTTTATCAGGAACACCGTTTCCCCAGGGACAGGGCAAAATAGTGCAGTATTTATTCTTCATAGTTGAAATATCTTGCATATATGTTCATAAACAGTGCTGCAGTTAGGAGTAGAGATCCCAAAGAATGGGAATGTAATGCTGTGGGTTTTTTTTCCTCCTGTGAAAAGCATCATTTATGTGCATGGGGAACAGTTCTCAGTCTGTTCTTGGAAACCCCCTTGCCTCATCCAGGGCCCTGGGAGGGAGTGTAGATGGTTTAAAATGTTTTGCATTTGTTCCTGAGACTTTCTCACGCACAGTACTGTGGTCATTCCTAGGATTAACTCAAGCCATATAGTCTGAGGTTTGTAACAAATTTTCAAGTATGGTGTCTACATATTAAATATATTACTTATATGTGCATGTTTAGATTCATAGCTTCGTGTATTATATACATACCTGAGCTAGAATGCAGGTTATTTGGAACCAGCTATTTGGGGAACTCTCTCTGTCACTCCAGTGTTATAAGAACAATTGTGTTGGATGTCTGGATGAGGATTAACAAACAGTGATCAAAGACAAATTGTACAAATATGAGAACTATTGCAAACAGTAACAAGATTATATTATAGCTATAAAGACAAGGTCAGTAGTTTTGGCACAGCGTACCCATGAACTGTGCATGATTGATATGTTGTTTTGTGCAAGCCAGGTAGTAACATATGCCAAACTACACAAAATGCTCCGTCTTCTCACATCCTCGGAGAGGCACGCAGGAATTCAACCAGCTGACACGTGGCCAGCGATAAGGGTTCGGGCTGCCTTATGTGGATGTGGATGCACATGTGCGGTTTTGAACATCTGCCCTCTGAGAGCTGCACAGTTAGTTAAAGCTCCCTGTGCGGAGCATGTTTCCCTTGGTGCTGCCACTTCTGCCCTGCCTGGGGACTGGCTCTTCCAGGCAGCAGCGCAGTTTTGGGAAGTTCAAAGGGGTGAGGAGTCTGTTCCCAGCTCATGGCTGGTGCCACTGAAGTTGTGTAGCAGTCCATAGGTGCTCAGGCACCCGCCTCCCAACTGCTGTTGCTCTGCATCTCAGTTCCCAGCTGTGTCCTGGGTTCTGGATGCTCCCCAGCCACTTAACTAATAATGCTATTAATACTATTGCATGTTTAAGGAACAAAAGAGTACCTCAGGTAACTCCCTGAGATAGTTCACTTGAAGATTCCGTGGTTCCTCTGCTAACAGCAGTCCAGGAAGCCAGAAGTCCTGTCCCATGGCAGGCCGAGTTGGGATTGCCCGAAGAAGAAAAATATTCTGGAAATACTAAGGGAAGGTAACAGCAACTAAACCTACGGCTCAAATTCCCATCCAAGATCCATTTTCTCCCTTCATCTCAAAGAACAAATTATAGTAGTGCTGACCTTTAGCAAAAAAATTGAACAGTGAACATTAAGCTTGTTTCCCTATGGATCTGAGTCCCACAACCCCTTTATCTCCCTGCTGCAAATGACGCATCTGTAGCGTTTGCTGTGATACTCTATCCCCACGTCCTCCCCGTATCCCTGAGCAGGATAGGTAGCTCTGCAGTCCCGTCACTTACCTGCTGCTCTCTGATGCCCTCCACTGTGGTTCCCCATCATTCCTTCCCAACATTTCTAGCAAGGCAGGACTTGGCACATACTGTGGCTTCTCTGGAGCTGCATCTGTCCCTGGTCAGAGGGCCATGGTCAAACGTACTAGATAAATGCTGAGTTGCCATTTCCTTTCCTACGGAGAAAGCATAAATAAGATATTTCTCCATCTCCTCTGGATACCCACCAGTTTTTGACAAACTCATAGAAATTAGACATCTTTGAGACATTTACGTTTCTGGTAGTTGTGGCTGAAACTAGTAACTGGTTCAAAAGTTTTTGGGGGGGCAGCAGGTGGGCAAAACAATCACATAAGCCTCCTATCTGAGGAAATCATGATCAAAACATGCCGTTGCCATATTCACATGTAGGCCCTCCACTGACTGCTTTGCTTTTCTAGCTCTGTCTTTGGTTTTCTAATGATGCGTCAATGATTTCTGTGATCTGAAGTAATATGTCGCAGAGGCAATCAGCTCCAGTGCAGGCGCGTCCCGCAGCAGAGCGGCGGATCGCGGCGTACAGGGGGGTTTCCTGAGCCGGGGAACCCACAGGGGAGCGCAGAGACCCACCGGGAGCCGGCAGCTCTCTCAAGGGCGGCTGATGAGGAGTCGGCAGGGCCAGGAGTAACAGCTGCCACCCCCCATTCCCACTAAAGGCAGCCCCAGGGAGCGCTGCGACCAGGAGTGCTGTGACCAGGACGGGCAAACAGGGCATGGCACGTCAGCTAGTGCGTGGCACCGCAATTTGTGTGGAAGGGCACGCAGGGAGGGAGGCACGCAGGGAGGGAGCCTCTTCGAAGGAGGGGCATTCCACGGGCCGAGTGGGAGACTCGGCATGCACATAACCCAACAACTGGGCACAGGTCAAGGGAACTCATCTGACACGACCCTCAAGGCAGAATGCTGGGCACTCGTCTGAGGGTAAAGGCCGCGGCTCCAGCTGGGGGGTCTGCACC
>NW_008794584.1:408362-420128 GCF_000699145.1 Aptenodytes forsteri | reverse complement strand
GGCTCTGAGCGACCTGATCTAGTTGAAGATGTCCCTGCCCACGGCAGGGGGGTTGGACTAGATGACCTTTAGAGGTCCGTTCCAACCCAAACTATTCTATGATTCTATGATTCTATGTCTTTTTGTCTTCCAGGATTTTTTTTCTCGAGCTAAAGGTATTGTGTGGCAATAAGTTCAAACTCTGAAGCACTCTAGAATCGGGCCAAGTAAGTATATTTTGCTCTTGCTTTATAGTAGGGTGTAATAGATGATCTTAGTGGCTTTGCATTGGATTTGTCTAGAATAAGTGCTGGATGGGCTCCACCACGTTCTGTGATCATATCACAGAGGGTGTCTCCCAGGGGATGCCACTGATGTTTTCATTAGTGGTTGTGGCTCTAGTATCACAAAACAGAAAAGCCAAGCAGGTCTCTGCTGTTCCTCACTGCTGTTCGTAAGCCATGCACAGAAATGAGCTGTGACTTTGAAAATGCTGCCTCAATGTGGTCTTTTTGGTGCCCTACAGGCTGAAGTTCTTCACAAATTTATCATGACCTACATAATTGACCTATATTATGTGTCTGTTTGTTAAATAGGTTGCACTAATTAGAAACATGAATGGGGATGGCTTAGTGGTTATTGATTTATACTGAGGTGTGTGCCTGTTGTCTGCAGTGATGTATGGGAGGATCATTTCCATATTTTCCCCTTCTGCCCCCTCCATATTTGACCTGTGCCTTGGATTATTGCAATAAAACAGGAATTGATTCTGCTTTCAGAAAAAAAAAAAGTAAAATTGTTTTTATTGCTCTTCTAGGCAAGGGGATATATCCTCGTTCATGTCTATGCAAGAAAATTAAACATGAGGGAGAAAATAAAGCAAAATTTTCAAGCCCTTGACTTGTAGGGCAGCGAGTAGGGGCCGAGTATGCTTTGCACTTCGGTCACTCTATTGAGACACATTTCTAGGCTGGGAAACAGCATTACTACACCCTGCTGATATTTGAACATTTTATAATGAATGGGTTTATTTCTCCTTGCACTTGTGCCTCACTTGCAGACTGTAGGAACTGTCTGAAATCTAGGGTGACGTTGAAATGTGGTGAGTTTAATGGAATTGCACCTGCTCCCAGCAAGTATGAATTTTTCTTTTAGTGTTTTAGACTGAGGTCCAAAGCCCGGCTGATTGGCCTCTAGGGGCAGATTTGGATCACGGCTTTAAAACAGATGTCCGCTACTACAAACCCTAGCAGTTGTATTAACAGTGCTGTCAGGCGGTTTCCACTGCTGTGTCCTCATTCATACAGACAGGGTGCGCAGAGTGTAATCTAATTTAGGAGAATTCCCCAGATTTTTTTCATGTCTGCTATCAGTGCGTTTTTAACTTCTCCAGATTCATTAGAAATACATCCATCTGTGGGCTGTCACATAGCACTGTGTTGAATATTATCCGTAATTCCTTCAAGAAGCTTGTTTTGAAGAAAATATGGGTGGGGAGGATGAGTAAAGTGAAAATAAATTGCTACCATTTTTAACTGTTCACGATTTCAGGAATTGTTCCCTGTGTCTCATGTTAGGGATGGGTTTCCAGGCAGTCAAAAATGTATGTTCTACCAGTGAGTGTGTGGACAAAGCATTTGTTCAAATATGTGTATTATTCATTAACTAAACTGGTTGTCAAGTGGCACAGGTTTGTCTAGCTGAATAGACAGCCCGTGCCCTGACCAGGCTTGTGTTAATAAAGATTTTTATCATCTTGTCATAATCTTGGAATCAATTGCAAATATTCTGAGAGAGAAGAAAGTCCTTTCTCACCTTATCATTCTGCTTCCTCTGCAGAAAATTGATCCCAACCTTGTCTATAGAGATTTTGAGAGCTATTACTGTATGATGTATGACATTAAGGTTCAAAAAAGCAGCTTTTGGTAAAAATGCTTTGGTTTTAAAAAACATTTTGTGCATGATATTTGAAACCTAGAATAATTTAGCTTCAAACTGACCTCTTGAGGTTCCCATGCTCAAACTAGGGACAAATTTGAAGTTTGATCGGGTTGCTCAAAGCCTCATCCAGTTGAGGTTTTAGTATCTCCAAGGATGGAGACTCTGGGCCCTGTCCCAGGACTGAACCACCCATAAGGTGAAATTTGTTTCCTGATACCTAATAGGAGCTTGCCATGTTCCAGCTTGCGCCCCTCACTTCTTGTGCTGTCACTGAAGATCTCTGGGAAGAGCCCGGCTCCGTCTTTTCTTCTTTAAGTAGCTGCAGATAGCAATAAGCTTTCCCCTTTGCCTTCCCTTCTCCAGGTTGAAGAAACAAGTGCTGAATGGAGGTGTAGGGTCTCTTCCCCCTCCTGTTGGCTCCCCTTTTGCAAATACAGCCCAGGGTATGGTTGTCCGCCTTTGCTGCAAAAACATGCTGCTGATCCTGGTCAGCTTGGCCCCCGGGGGCATTTCCATGGAGCTAGCCCTCGGTCTGTCCCCTTGCGTGGGGATTTCTGTCTGTCCTGGGGCAGGACTTGGCATGTGCCTTTGCTGGACCTCGTGAGGCACCTGTCAGCCCACTTCTCCAGCCTGTTCAGGTCCCTCTGAAGAGCAGCCCTGCCCTCCAGCTTGATGCAGAGTGCAAACTTGCTGAGAGCACATTGCATCCCGTCTTCCAGGCCATTAACAAAGACCTAGATGGTATCAACCTCTGAAAAATGCCCTTAGTAATCAGCTGCTAGTTAGACTGCCAACTACAGACAGTAGTTGTGGGTATTTGTGCCATGATTTACATCTTCCTATGATTACTTGTTTTCACACTGTTTACTTTCATGACTAATTTCTGTGAGTCATGATATTTTCAATGACTATTATATAAAGCATGTTAGAAGCAATTTAAAATTATGAAAAACAGAAAACTGAAAGTGTCTGTCTTTCCTTAATATTGGTAATATTCTATTGCTCAGTATGTGTAGAAATGGAAATACGGAAATAAAGCTGGCTGCTGACTCCCCCCTATGTATATAACCCAAGATACCCAATTTTAAAATTAAATCTGATCTGAGGAGTTGCTAGCACACGTTTCTTCATTGTACAAAAATGTGACTGGGTCAGATTAAAGAGCAAAATCTACCTCTAGAGGCCCATTTCAGTATGACAGTGCTGTCTGAGGCAGCACAGCCTTCTCTTACACTGCCTTCCTTGAGCAACAAGAGGAGCTGAAGCCACAGAGGTCTGAGACACAACTCTGGGGACTTCACTCTATGAAACTTTCACGTCATCTTTACGGAGGGAGATGTAAATAGCTGTTTACAGGTGCCATTCTTGTATTTATCTCAGAAGCTGCAGAGGAACACATCAGAAACAAACCTTGACTTTAATTTAGGGTACCTTCAAAAATATGGCATTGTATCCAGAGGACTATGCCCAGCTTAAACATCTGCATCAGATGCGAGTGCAGTATTGTTTTCTTCTTCACTGAATGTCGCTTCTTGTGCCCTGAGAGCCATTTTTGGAGGTGCTCTGCTGTTCCAGTTCCCCTTGAGGAGGAGTTCACTGCACCAGTCCTCCAAGAGGAACACATCAGAAACAAACCTTGACTTTAATTTAGGGTACCTTCAAAAATATGGCATTGTATCCAGAGGACTATGCCCAGCTTAAACATCTGCATCAGATGCGAGTGCAGTATTGTTTTCTTCTTCACTGAATGTCGCTTCTTGTGCCCTGAGAGCCATTTTTGGAGGTGCTCTGCTGTTCCAGTTCCCCTTGAGGTTCACTGCACCCAGTCCTCCATGTGGTTTTGCCTGACCCTGTACATTGGTGATGAATGCTTAGAGTCTCATAAGAGAGAATGATCCAGAAAGTCATTTTTCTACTCTGAAACACTGTGAAGGTCTCATTTGTTAGGAGGTGCCTAAAGTTTTGTGTGTGAAATAATCATCCTTCACCTTTGAAAGAGACGAAGTATTCTCAGTTCGTTTTTTCATGTCTTGTACCAACTACTGGCAAATAAATATTAGTGGCAGCCTGTTGTTAGCCTTCAATCATTTATGCTTCAGGAGCTGCAGGACTGTCCTCCAGTATTTCTAAGCTTCCTTGAAGAAGCAAACTAATTTTCAGTGGTTTAGTTCCTATAAAATGAACATATTTTCTAGTGCCCCAGTGATAAATTCACTGTTGGTTATAAAGCATTCGTATGCCAGGGTGAATGCAGAAATGCCTGGATGAATAGTTATGATCAGCTCAGAGACGCAAACATAGGAAATCTCTGCTTTTCAACCTGAGGCACTTTAAGAAGACTTTTTTCCAAAACCAGCCTCTCTGCCCTTTTTGAGGACTGGGCCTTTTGAAGCACCCACCTTGGACACCCAGAAATGCAGACACCAAAAAATATTAATTGCTTTTGAATATAAAGTGTCTTCTCTTGTGCCACGTTTTTTCTCAGTAAATGAATGGGGTCACCTATCTGTCTTCTAACATAATTTATGAAAATAAGTCTCTTCTTGCAAAATGTGATCTTAGTCTCTCTGATGAGCTCAGTTACTTTGATATCATGATGCAGAAAAATTATGCTGTAAGTGAGATTTTCAGAAGTAACGTTAGGCACCTGTGTGCTGGTTTGAGCTACCCTCGTGCTCAACATGAAAGCGAAACTGTGCATTTGTTGGAGAAAAGCAACTGAAACAATTGCTACATTTTAGTAGAATATATAACTGTGGTTGTCTGGAAAGGTGATGTATTAACAAGTTAATTTTTTTTGGTTGAGTAACTCTGTGAATTTAGAAAAGCTATTTTTTGGTTCAGCTAATGAACTGAAAAGCTCATCAGTTGCAGAATAGTACTTGAAATACCCTAAAGGGGCCCATTTCTAAAATTTTCTGAGGATAGTCTGTGGTGAATAGTTCAGCCATGGTTTTCAGGCAGTCATTACCTCGGGTCTTGGTGCAGAAAGCAGTGGCAAGGAAGCTTGCTCAGAACAGCATGCCAGTGTCCTGTGTGCTACCACAGAACCTGGTCTGAAGAGGGCTGCTCAGCCCCGGGGAGATGCTGAAAGCTTGGCTTACAGCAAAGTTTGCAGGAACTGAGAGGGCTCAGCATTTTCACACTCTCTTTGAAAGGGAAGCCAGGCATTGGAGAGAGTGCGGTGGGAAACAACGTAACAGCCTTCATTCTTGCCAGTGTGGGCTTGAGGGCTGGGTCTTCTGGATCAAAGAGCAGACAAGACCCCAAGCTTCACCTTCCCCACACCCCAGTTGTGTTCCTCTAACCAACTTGGGAAGCTGGGATAGTGGGGAACCAGAACCACTCCTGGTAAGTGAGTGGGAAGGGGAAGGAGCAGTGGCTGTGTGGCCCACTGAGGATGCTGCAGCTGGGACGATGAAGGGAGAAGCCTCAGAGCTGTGTCGTTCTGACCTGGCTGCATCAGCCTGCTCCTGCCCCTCAAGCCCTTCTGTCCAGTCCATCAGAGCTGCCAGGGAAGCAAAGCATAGCAAAACCGAGGACTTTCACAGAGGCAGTAGAGGTTGCTTGTGTTAGGGACCACAGAACCAGAGCAGGAGATCTGCAGAGGCCTGCTCAATAAAGGTAGCGGCTGGCCTTCTGCAGTCAATGAGGGAAGCCCCTCTCGCAGGTGATTCAGCTGTTTGAAGAGCACAGCATCCCAGAGGGATGGGGGAATCAGGTGCTAAACCTTCCCTTGTGTTCCCAGCGTAAAGGGAAAGAAAAACGTGTTTGGGTTGACCTGGCACCAGCCCGTCTGTCCACCTCCCATGAAAACCACTTCACCCCTAGCTTGTCCTCATGAATAACGGGGGCTTGAATTTACCAAGCGAAGTGATCAGCCCCTCCAGCCTGCTATTCATTACTCCAATTAACAATCAGTTGCCTGAAAAATGGGCCAATCTGTTTCTTGGGGAGCTGCATAGAAAATCCACAAGGCAAGCCAATTAGCATACCAGCCCTCACCGTCTAGGGAATTTAATTTAGTTATTTGGTTGATCTAAGTACCAAAATATTGTTGTTTTGTTATGGAGCATATAATGTTTGTTAAAAGGCTGAAATCCCCTGAGGCCCATATGCTGTTGATATTCTCCGCGTCCTTCCGAGCCGGCAGAGGCAGTAAGGCAAAACTGTTTTGTCCCACACATGGCCCCTGTATTTTCCTGGCACGACACGGCAGCTGGACGCAGGCAGAACAAACCTTCGCCACCCGGGGTGGGCGGGATAGCTTCCCTCTGAAATACTTGCACACTTGAGCAAGCCCATTGTCTGCCCAGAAAGCATTTCAACGGCCTCTTACCAGGCAGCCGCCGCATACAAAAACTACGCAGAGCCAGTGTTCCGGACAACCTGTCTGCACAGCATATTGTGTGGGGGCAATTAGTTTGCAAATTGCCCATTTGCACATCCGCGCATGAATTAGTTACATTGCTCCCACAGGATTTATTATTCTTATCATTACTCTTAAGGAAGGCCCATGAATAAATAAGGTAATTTGGACAAACGCCTTTCTCCCCACATGCACGCAGTTCTCGCCTCTTCCTCAGAGAGGACAGGCAATGGGTGGGATCCCTGGGAGGAAAAGAGTGGTTCCCAGGGAGGTTGCCTCTGTGTGTTTCTAAGCCTCTGAGTTGATGCTGGTGTAATGGTGGCATGTGTTGTGCAAAGTTTTTTGCTCATTTGATAGCATTTTTTTTTTCTGGTGAGAGAAAATATATGACAGCTGTCAGCTTGTACTGCCATCACTAGTGCACATGCTCTGTGCTTGGAGATGTGACCCCAATCCTGTAACTGAACTGCTCCTTCATTTCTGGAGAAATCCCATGTTAGGATTTCAACAGCCGAAGAAGTACCAGAGCCACCAATATATTCAGCCTGATTTAACGACATCAGTTTTATTCTGGTCTGAATTTGCTGGAGCTAACGGAGAGTCATGTTGGAAGGAAAGGAGTCTAAGTGAATGGACAGTCCTGCTCCACATTTAGTTCTCCAGTTCAAAAACCCAAACTGCGGATCGCTGGTACCTAATCAGCAGAAGAAAAATATAGATGAGGTGTGGCTCTATCTGTCATACCTGGGCATTTTGGTCAGTCATTTCAATTAATCTGTACATGCGAAAGAAAGAGATTGTGCTCTTACCACCTTTGATAATCTCTGCAGGTGTCTAAGGGTTCAGTTATCCAGCTTTGAACCTGCTAATGTTTCTCCACCGTCTCGAGGAAGGAGAAGGGCCCTCCTGAGCTGGGTTTTAGCTCAGCTGCTTACCATGCATGCCTTGCAGACCCTAATATAACTATTCAGCTCCTGTTATATCATCACCTTCTGGACCACTGGATTTCAGCCAGATGTCCAGACCCTTGGCAGTCCAGGGGCTACTGCCAGGGCTGTGAAAAGTTATAGAAAAGCAAGCTGTGGTCAGGACGCGTGAATGTGCCTCATGGACATCTGCATTTCTTCTGGGAAATCTCAGAGGCTGCTGTTGTAGATGCTCTGTAGGACTATCTTTAACTTCAAGTGGTTGATCAGGGTAAAGAAAGAAAACTTACTGCTCTGCAAATATCTTTGACAGCTGTAAAGACTTTGAAAAATACTGTTATATCAAGAATTTGCTCTTGAATTATTTGGCAAAGTGGCTGACTTTAATGAAGGTCTGTGCATTTGCACTAGGTCAGCCGCTTCGTTCCTGTCCAGCCTGGCTCTGGTGGCTTGTTCTCTGACACATAACTCTGCTCTGGCACATCTTCCTTTGCTGCATTCATCGTTGCCTATTTATTACAAGAAAAAGACATAAAAAGCCCACAGGCATTGCTGTACACATACATGGTGCCTGATTTTCTGGGGTGCTCTGAGCCTGCAGCGTTCATAGCTTTCAGTGGGAATTGGGTAGAGTGGGGCACATGTGAAAATCAGACCCACGTCACGGATCTGTGTAACTGGTCTGTAGTCAGCAGCAAAACATCCCAGGTTACTTGGTGTTTTACCAAACAGCCGGAATCTTGCTGAGTGAGGCCAGCAAGGGATGACCAAGGCAGTATGATTCTCATGCTGCTTTTGCAATTTGGTAGGACTATTTTTTTTCCACTAGCCTATTTGGAAGGCAAAATGCAAGGACTCTTCCTTTCCAGTTACAGAATTTGTGCAGGCTAAAGAAGTTGCATCTTTCTTGACCTCCTCCTCCAAAAATTCAACATGTATTTTCTTGTGCACTGATTAGATGTGTTACCTATAGCAAATCCCCCTCTACGTCTCTGTCGCTCAGTCCCTGGGGGCCACGAAACAACAACAAAACAAAAAGCGAAAAATCTATTTCTGCCTCATATCTTTATGCCCTACTTTCTGATAATGCCTTTTCTGGGTGTGAATAATTTTACTGTACCCCATGTACACATGACACCATGTATGAACAGCCAAGTTCATAGTTGGTACAGTTAAGAACAGCCCATTTTTTTGGCTGCTGTAAATAATACTAGGGAATCCGTGGTGAAAAATATGTCCCTTCTTTCTTATCCAAATTCATCTCACTTCAGAGAGAGAATGTGTTCCAACCATGGCATTTTATTCAACCTTTTCTTCAGGTATTTTAGGCACCATTCCAAAGACTGTCTCCAGTCACCATCTTTTTCCATGGAGATGTAGACTTGTGTTTGGCTGTAGCTTTTTTGAAAACAATAATGTATTTCTGCAGGTGGTTAAATTTGTCTGCGTATCTGACCTGACCCTGTGCTATTTAGTGCTCATTTTTGAATCCTCTGCAAATGTGATGAAAACCCAGTAACATTTAATGTTTCTTTGCAGCCTGGTGGTTAACCAAACTCTACTGGGCTGAGAAAAGGCTGGTGTTGATTTGAGGATTTAGCAGTTAAATAGATTGAAAACTGGTCAATATGGGCACAGCCAATACTGTGTAACACTCATTTCTTTTTAAGCCAGAATGAAATCAAATTCCTTTGAGAAGCCATAGTATTATTTTATCAACATGCTTACATTCTTTGAGCCAACTTCTAATCTGATGGAAAAGGATTATTTGTCTTTTCTGAAACCATAAAAAGCAGGACTTCCCCGGTGCTGTGTTAGCTCTCCCAAATTCTTTACAAATTAAGTCGTCTGTTAGTGTTGGAGAATTTCCCCTTGGAAAGTTCAAGGAGCTGGTAGTTTCCTGCAGCTATCACCAAAAGATGTGACCACTGCTTCTTTCCTTGTTTAAAACTGCAAAAGTTTATTGACTAAAAGAGAATTATTCTGAACCGTGAATGGCAGCTTAACAAGCAGCATATTGTAGGAAAGCTAGCTAACGAGCAGGAGATATGTTTGCTCTTGGTAAATGTAGAGACCTCCTTCTTACTTTCTTTGACTCTATTAGTCACGGTCTTTTTCAATGCTGTCTTTATGTTCCCGTATCGGTCCTCGCCATTTCCTGCCTGCCCGTCGGTAACCTTTGGTGCAACAATTTCATTGGAGCTACTGCAGTTTCAAGCAATTAATGATGTGATCCTATGTCTCATCCCATTGATGGTCCCAAGATTTGAGGAGCTCAGGCTGTGCGTGGGGTAATGAAGGACCAGGACCCAGCTTTCCTGGTACAGGCCACCGCTCTTTGGTCATAACTGTGGTCCAAATGCTTTGGGGAATGGGTAACTGCTGCATTTTATTAAAGACACGCAACTGAAATAATAATCGGATAAAAGGATCATTTATTGTCAAACGATTAAGGAGCTGCATTATGTGATTTCATATCCTTTCCTTCAAAATCTCTGCATTTCAAACCAGCTTGCGGTTTTACTCTGTGCCATTAACACTTTGGTATTACACAGGAGTATATTTCACATGGCAAATTCTGTGGAATATGGATTATGTTATCACGAAATAAATAAAAATTTCTCAAGTTGGCCAGGCTCTGCTGGTGGTAATCATGAAATTGTTTGTCCTTAAGCTACAGCAGAGGATTGTTTTCTTAAAAACTGAATAGGGAAAAATGCTTTTAGAGTGATTTCTTTACAATAAAAACGTTATAGTCTTAAAGCTAACTGATAATCTTCGTGAGTCCATTCCACGTGAAGCAGGGGAGCAACCAGATTCTCAGCTGATGTAAGTCAACATAGTCCCATTAGCTGACAAAGCTGGGTCAGTCCACAGCAGCTGAGGATCCAGCCCCGTGACTTTGAAAGAATCATCATCTTGCTGGCAAAATCAGGGAAAAGACTATAACAGGATTTCGTAAGGGCAAATAATATTAGAGAGCAAATAAGATAGGCTGGGGACCAAATAGGACGGCTGTTTCATTTGTCATTCTTTGAGATCTTTTTTTATTGGAACGTGCACCAATGTGGGAAAGTTGTCTCGTAGAGCCGCTCAGGGCTGTTAACCTTTTTTAGTACTGTTTAGTATCTGTCGCTGTAGTGGAGTTAGACTCATGAACAGTACACCTTTAATAACAAAACTCCTGAGTTAATCTCCTTTAGAGGTCTGCATGGCTTTACTAGCTATAATCTAAACCTTCCAGGTTATTGTAGATGCACTTATGGGCATAAAACCTTCTTTGGGAGAATTAGGTATTTTCTCATTATGCACGCTAATAGCTTTTCACTGAATATCACCAAATTTCCATGAAAATCTGTTTGATTTTCACTGGCAAGTTGCAGAGTTTACCCAGTCTATAAAAGAGGATCTTAAGAATTGTCTCTAATGAGTTGTCCTCTAGCTACCTCTGAATTATGCAGGTGAGAGACTCTCCAATGAACTGATGGAAAATGAAAGCAGTTTGCCTTCGGAACAGGCAGATGCAGAATGCGTGTGGGGAAGGAAATGCTGAAGCAGGTGAGTCCCTGCTGTATGTGGAGCCATTTCAGGACAACGGCCTTGTGGTTGAAGCATCCACCCATCTCCGTTCCTTGCTCTGCCTGTGGGACCTCATTGCCATGTGTCCTGGGAAAATGTGTGGCCGCTCGGGCTGACCATTGACCTTAGAACACCTTTAGAACACATTAGAAAGCGTTCAAGGTTTGCAGGGTTGCAAGTAGACACCTAAAGTCTGAGCCCCAGGCAGCTAAAGCCTCTTTAACCTCTGTGTCTCAGCTCCTTTGGGGAAAATAATGCTCCATTTCTCTGCCCTTGTATGTCCAGGGTTAGCAAACTCTCCAGGAAAGGGACCTTCTCTTGCTTTGCTTGTCATGCTAATAATAAATGACCACAGCAAGGAGACTGGAGTGACCGCAGCAAGAGGAGCTGCGATTGCATTGCTAGCAGCAGCAGGCATCTCCTGCCGAGGAGGTGACCCCTCATTGTGCCACAGATCCCCTGCTGATCTTGTCCCCATCTGGGACGTTCAGAAACGCATGGGCAGCAGGGCTGTCTGGGCGGTGGGTGCCTGGGCGCCTGTCCTCTGCCTCAGGAGGCAGGCGCTGACCAGTGCCAGCTACCTTGCGCTCGTCGCAAGGTGGATCAGGGAAATCAGGTCACAGCAGAGATGGGTTGCAGCTTTGCCATCTGCAGAAGAGTTTGAGAGAGTCTGACGTGCCGGGTCAGTGGCAGGTGTCCAAGGCGCTGGGAGTATTGGAGACTCTCGTCCCTTCTGGGTTATGAAGGACAAGGAGGACTCTGCTGGCAGATGATGTCTCCGGTCCGGTCTGCAGGGTCTCGCCTGCACCCAGCTACAGCTGCAAACCAGTGTTGGTCTTTGTGGTCCCCAGATATTGTATTGCTGGAATATTTGTATTTATAGAAACCTTTGCTGAGACCATAGCTGTGATGTGATTATGTGCCAAACTGCCAACATGGTGGGAAATGGGGATGCACCAGCTTGTTCCATTT
>NW_008794584.1:394897-408180 GCF_000699145.1 Aptenodytes forsteri | reverse complement strand
GGGGATGCACCAGCTTGTACCATTTACTGTGTATGTAAATGGAACAAGCTGGTGCATCCCCATTTCCCACCATGGATTGAGCAAGGCCGTGGAGGAGGAACAAGGTGGAAGATGGTATAGTGTTTAGTACTGTGAGCTCTTTGATGGCTGTGTTGTGAAAAACGGTCTCTGCTCCAAGGTGCAGGTACACAGGACAGACCTGGCCGGGGTATTCCCTCCACGTGCTAGAGAGCTGAGTTGTTCAAGGGCTCACTGGGAGTTCATGGCTGAGCTGGAAATCAAATTGAAGCCTCTCAAGTACTTGAGACAAGTCACCTCCACCTTCCCTTTCTAACTAGTTCATCTCAGGTCCTGTGCGCCATTCAGCTTTGGGTGGCCGCCCAACTCTGGAGAAATCCCAGGCTGATCTGTGATACTCTTGCCAGCTAGTTTTGCTTTGGTTTTAATTCATTGCTTTTGCTTTTCAGAGAGTTGTTTGATGGGGCTTGGCTTGAAGAGGGACTGAAATGCCATCACACGCTCTCCACCTCATGAGAGGAGGTGTAATTAAGCCACCTACCTCTTAAATGCATGGCCCGCCTTTGAATAATCAGGGAAAGCCACCAAAAGGGTTAAACACTTTATTTCGATGGCTTTGTTTGTTACGTGTGTGCTTTGCTTGTTCTGAGAATTAACGGAAGATAAGCTAAAAGTTCATTTATAAGAGTATTAAAGGATAATTATGATGGAGTAAATGCAGCGGGTCAAAAGGCATTATGATGAACAGAATCATAATATAGGGCTTGGGAAAATAAGCTAAATGTACAATGCCTAACATCACTCACTGAACACCATGGAAAGTGTACTTCTTTGGTTTTTCTCTCTGCTTCTTCATTCCCAGTCTAAATTAAAGTTGCATCCATCAGCACTCTGCTGTTCGCACACGAACACATAATGATAATCAATTGCAGTAACTTAAATTAAACTTTTGAGCAGGCATAAATATGTGACCTTTTAATATCAACAAAATGATAAAAAAGATTTGGTAGGAAATCTGTTTCAATCAGATTAGAGGAGAAGTGGGTAAAGCTGATTACAAGCCCGCTAAACACAGTATTTGGGCAGTATTTGTTCAGAAACAATAGCGTTAATTCTACTTTAACAAGTATTATCTGGAAAATCAATAATTAATGGGAACCCATTATCAACTTGTAATTTAGCACAGAGATTAAGTTGGGGGAGAAGTGAAAGCGAAGGGGCAACCTGCTTTTACTTGACCTGTCAGGCTGATGGATTAGCGAGTGACAGCAGGTTTCATTTTTTTTTGAAGGAGAGGTGGTAGAAATAAGTCAATTTGGGCCTTTGCTGTTTGGCACCACCTTGCCCTCCCGCTTCCTCCCGCTTTGCAGAAGAGCTGACTTGTGCAGCCAGGTTGCTGCAGCCCAAGGGACAACGTCCTCAGTGACGCTTGGTCCTGGGACAAGGGGGATTTCGCCCCAAATCCATGGGGTGCACGGAGAGGGGTGAACAGAGGGAACAGAGGTGGGCAGAAGGGTGCTATCTGCGGATGGCGTGAATGGGTGCGGTCACACCATCTTGCCTTGGCTTCCCAAGGGGGCATCCCCCTCCTTAACATCTTTCTGCACCTCCCAGCTTGCCGAAGTGCCCCCTACCATGTTTTCTCCTTGACCGACAGGACTTGTAGCGACATGTGTGAATGCATGTGAATGGCCAGATTTTCCCCAGCTGGCTCCTCCCTTCCTCCCACCATATCAGCTCTGTTTGGAGAAACCACCTTATTTGTCCTCTGTGCTGTGTTGGGACTCAGATGTCGCGTGTGCGTGTGTGGGTCAGAAGTGGTGTGCACGCGACTTGTCGCTGGAGTAGGTCATTGCAACAGATGCCAAACAGATAATGTTTTTGCGAAGACAGCATACTTCCAGAGGATACAGATGTTCTGATCAAGGATCTGTGTGCGTGTGTATGTGCGCACGCGCGCGCGCATCTCTCTGGGTATCTCTGTGTGTGTTTGCTGAGGCCAGAGCAGGCTTTTAGAAGAGGAGCATTGCTGTTTGCTAAATTTCAGGTGGACAGCAGTGAGCCACCATTTCCACCTTGCTGCCAGCCTGCCCATCTTCTTCTCCTGGGCAGAGGCTCTTTTTTTCCGGAGTCGAGCTACCTACCTGGTTTTGGGCAGAGCAGGACGTGGTTTGTGGGCTGCAGTGGTTTAGCAGAATAAGGGAGTAAAAGGAGATGGGCTGGGGACACTGGAAAGCAAGTAAGCCAGTGCTAGAGGGCTTGTGGAGCCCCCTGTGCAGCTGGACATGGCTATGTAGACACCCATGGCTGGGATGTTCTTTGCCTTGCTCAAAGGCAATGGTCAAAAAGGAGATCAAGGAAGCCCCTGCTGACACAAGCAGTGGCCTATAGATAGAAGAGAGGCAAGTGTGCAGGGACATATCACCTCTTTTAGCAGAGCAGTGGATAGAGCTGGAAATAGTGACGCCTTGGGCTGGCCTCACATTTCCTGCCAAACCTGCCCTCACTAGTGGTGTGGGTGAAGGACACCGCGATAGGATGAGAAGCCCAAGAGCTGTACTTGTCTCTCTGCTTCCACTGGCCGCATCCTCCGTCTTTGAGTTGCAATGACGGTTGGTCTGGTCCTTACAGGGTGACTGAAAGGCTGATGTCCAGACATTGGCTGGACATAGGCTGGCCCTGGGGCACGGCGTGCAGCCCGGGTTGTGATGGGGGCTTCTTGACAGTCAGCAAGGCGGGATGCTCTCGGCAAAGGGAACAGATTGAAGGCAGATTGTGTGGGTGAAGCAGCACCGTGCTACACAGCTAGGGAGTGGCTTCAGAAATGGCATTTAATCATTCAACATTAACACAAGACATCTGTCACCATCCTCGGCAGTGACGGGGCTATACAGCAAAACAATATGTTCCGGCGCTCCTAATCACTGGAAAAACACTACTTTTTGCAGAGAGTTCTTTTAGTGCCCGGCACAAATCCTTCTATTTTATTATAGCAATCCCAGCCAAATCCTCCAATAAATGGAGTTTTTATTAATGTGCAGCTGTTAAATGAGAAAAAATAAAACTCAGAAATAAAAATGAATCCCTGAATAATCGGGCTGATCCCAGGCAGTAAGAACAAGCAGGCCGGCCACATACTTACAGCTTTTTGGTATTATTTAAAAATATGGTCAGGGCTTTTCTTTCCCCCTCCGTTTTTTTACACAGGCCTGATTAGATTTTGCTCAGGAAGATCCGAGCCACTTCTGTGGGCTGGAAACACAGCAAGGAGGAGTGAGAGGCGCTGGGATGAGGGTCACATCCAGTGCGTGTGCCTGGTATTTGCCTGCTGCCACAGTTGGGAATTTGCTCTGGCCAGGGAGGAGAGTGGCAGGGTGGCACCGTGCCCAGGGCAGCTGGGGTCTGGCTTTGCGATGAGAGATGCACTTGCTTCTGTGCAAAAGCAAACAGAAGAGAGTGTCAAAAAAGAGGGTGGAAAGAGGTGAGTGACAAAAGCCCTCCGACCGTTGCAGCTCACATCAGAAGGATGGGACGGTTTACTTTAACCAGTCACAGTTTGGGGCTCTTTGCCTTGAACTGGAGCTTGCCAGGTGAAATGTCACTCCCCAAAGTGCCATTTTGCAGTTAAAATGGAAGGAAAAGTGATCCCATAACGATGTGGTAGGTGAGGCAGGTGCTGAGTTGGGGGGAAGAGCGATGCCTGCCCTGGATTTAGCCCCAGATCCTTTCCCCGTGCACAGGTCCTGGCCTGCCAAGGCATCTGCAGCCCCCGTGTCACGAGTGGAGAGGCCTGCCATGAAGGGAACAAATCTCCTTCCTTTACGCTCGCTATTGCTGCTGGGAGACCTGGTCCAACTCTGCTACACCCACGGCACAGCCACGCGACCGCACGGGTGCTGGAAGCTGGGCTAAACCAGGTCCCAGGCTACAGTCCAGCTGGCAATAAAACGACCATCAGGAGCCGTTTCCTGATGGCTCCAGCCCAAAGAAGAGTGCTGAGTGAGCAGAGACGCATGCACGTGTTTCCAGGTAGCTGAGACCTCGGACAGCCCTGTGGGGGCCCACCTAGAGCTAAGCCTCCAATGGGAGGGCAAAGCCAGCCCGGGCAGCTCCCCCAGAGCTGACAGGGCTTTTGTCCTGCCCGAGGCGCTCCGAGCTGAGCTGTGTCCATCGGGACAGTGCCTGTCACCGGCGGTCAGAGCCTGGGCACGCAGGGGTGCTGCCTGGCAAACACAAGGCAGGAGGGAATGCCCTGAGCAGATAGCACCCTGCCCACGAAATGGCACGACCACCTCTGCTATTCATTCTGATTAAATTAGAGCCAAAGTAAAGCCCTAATTCTTCTGATTAAAGCTTAGAAGTTAAGCTCTTCGGGCAGGATGCGTGCCTTGCCCTGTGCTCTCCTAAACCACTTTGTCCACTCGATGACAAGACACTCATAATATACTCCTATATGTTTCTTCTCAGACATGCGTGATGCCCGGTCCATGGGGTGTATGATGTTCCTGGGACATCCCACCACTTCTGTCTGAATAGTGGTATTTATATGTGGTCAACTGGCTATTTTCGGAAGCGGGGAAGTAGGAGGAACTGCTCCAAAGCAGAGCAGAGGTCCAGGTCTGCCAGGGTTCAGCCTTTAGATGGCTTGGGCTTTTCCCAGAGGAATTGCCCTGGGAGAAACACCCCAGCGCAGGCATCGGTTGGGGTGTTACCCAAATGCCCTCTTACATCAGGTGCTCTACAAGCATGGGATCAGCCCGCAGTCACAGCCCTGCAGGGCATGGGTAAAAGGCAACTAAGGCTACGGTGATGAGTTCAGGTATCAGGGACAGACGCAGATTTCATTGTCACTGTTTTAGCCTCAATGAATAGGTGTTTTACCCCAGGGTAGCTCTGTTATCAAGCCTCGCTTGAGTGCTCTGTACCTTGCTTTTCTGCTCTGCAGGACTTTCTGAGGACGCGGGATGGGATCTTGCATGAGGCTCGCCTGCATTGCACTTGCAATGCAAAGGAGGAGCTCCTGGCACCCATTGGGAAGCCTGTCCCTGGGCGAGACCTGGGCTGTGGTTTCAACAGGGGCTGGAGGCACATCCTTAGGGTCCTGTCCTCCACATATGTCCAGCTTCTTGCAGGGAAGCTGGGAAACTTCTGCTTCTAACATCTTGCATGGGGAAGCTCTCCCATCCCTCCTCCTCTGCACTACAGGCTGAGGCACAGCCTGGTATTGTTTGTCACAGATCAATGCATTTACCCATGCGGAAAAATGTCATTACCACCAGGGCTCAGCTTTTCTTTCCCCTTGAACCACTCCCGCTGTGCTGGTGAGGGGCTGGCTAATTGCCTCTTTTCTCAGGTTGCCCCTGGGGATGGCTGCCCCGCAGCCCGCTGCGCAGCTCACGCTGGCCACAGTTCACGCCGGCACTCTCAGGTCTTCCCCCAGCCCGAGCATCTCCTTTGCCAAACAAATGAACACTCAGCTGCTGCTTGGGGCCATGGGGCTCTTCGTTACATCTCCCCTCGTGAGCTAAAGAAACAAAGCGGGGGTCACTTAAAAAGAGAGGGAAGGATGGGCCATGGGCTCCCAGCTAGGAGGGGAGATGCCGGTAACCTGCTCGTGTGTGCTCCAGACCATTACGGTGCTGGGATGGCCAACAAAAGCAAGGGGAAGTGGGGTAGGACACCCTCAGTGGTGGGTTCACTCCAGGGCGGGCTGCATCTGCCCCCAAAGGTGCTCTGCTGGGCTGAGCAGTGAGCACCCTAAAATGGGGCTGGTGCAGAGGTTTCCTGCCCTGGGCCGGGCAGGGTGACAAGAGCAGAGGGAAGGATATTCCCCAGGGTTTCTGCTGCTGCCACCATGCGTTCACCTCCCAGGAGGCTGGAGGGCGCTTTGGCTGGCTAAGCACTGCCAGAGCCACAATGGAGGGTGAGCGGGGGGGATGCTGAAGGAAACTGACAACCAGGCACCTCTCCCTCAGTGAAACTGGAACCTTTCTAGGTACTAAGCAAAAGGAAACAAGAGCCTTTGCTGCCATTTCCAAATAGGAAGAAAATACGTTTATTCCACCTTCAAGACCCAGCGAAACTTCAAGCCGAAAGGGAAGACTGCAGACAATGATCCCACAAGGGAGAGATTTATTTCTTCCTCTTAATCCTTTTCCTCCTCCTTTTTTTCCCAGAGTGTGACAATACCAATAATATAAGTCCTTATTTGAGGTGATTAAGTAACTGTTCATTGTCGGCAACATTCAATCTGTTCATTTTGGACAATATGTTCCCTTTTGGCATCAAGGTCCACCTTGACTATGTTGGAGGAATCACGTCAAAGCAAAGATTAGGAGCTGGTAGGAAAGCTGGAAAGTCCTTTGTGCTAAAATCTGTCCTTTATTATAAGAAAAATTAATCCCACAAGAAAATTTTACACATTTTACAACTAGTTGCTGCCAATGAAGGAGCTGAAGAGAAAAGAAGAGAAAAAGATGGCTCAGGAGTGACATTTGTGAGAGTAGGGCTGAGCTATGGCAGGAGAAGCACACAGGGAGAAGTCCGTGCATGTTGAAAGCTGCTCTTTCTGCATCTGAAAAGAAAATTGCAGAATGCAGTGTCAGAGTGCAGAAAATGCGTCCCCGACAGTGTGGAGGGAAGCTGGGCATGAAGAGCTCTCCTGCAGGGTCAGGTAAAATGGGTGAAATGAGCTACGGGAACCCTAGGTCTTATATCTGTATTTCTAACACTAAATTACGTGATTGCCCGCACAGGTGAGATGGCCAAGCACATATGCTTCTACTTGTACAAGAAGGAGGATCCATGCACGGGGATATATTTGATGTTATTTTTCTGTTAGTTCTATAGATCCTTTAGATGGTCTGTTTGGGACAGGATTGCTTCAGTAAAGGGTCATTTGCTTGGGTAATGCCAGGTGGGCTCTGTGAGACAGCCACATGTCAGTCTCTTTAGCTAAAAGACCCTAGTCTATGTCTCTTGGAAGTCTAGTCCTTAATTGGGGGGGGAGGGGCTGTGAAATTCATTAATGAATTATCTGCTCTGTCTGAAAAGAAATGGAGACATTGCGTGGTGTTGGGAAGCCGTGCTCCAAAACCTCCTGGCCTTTCTGCTGACACCATCTCCCCACTCAGCTGCAGAGAGGAGAGAGCTGGGAAAGCCCAGGGTGTCGCTTGTCACGGCAGACCCAGAGCTGCACTGCAAGCCCAGGCCGGTGCTGAGAACGGGACCCGGACCTCTTTGCACAGCTGAAACCTTTGAATTCACCTTCAAGCAGAGGCACCGCGTTTCGGCACCGGTTTGCATTCAGGGGAGCCAATCTAGAAAGCAGTATTAAAGGGAAGAGTGAGAGTAGCCGCCTGCGCACGTGGTGTCCCCTGCTTTAATTAGGTTAGCTTCTTTCATGGCAAGTGCTGTCATACCGAGCTGAAAAATCAATACCATATGGCACAGCACTCAGATAGCAAACTTGGAGATTAATTAAAGGAGAAGTAATTCTGTCAGGTCTCATAGCATAGCGCCTGTGATTAGGCATGGCTGAACTGGTTTGGAAACACAAAGGCTAGGCAACACCTTCACCCAGAGCTGAGCTGGACTCTCCACTACTTTGGGGTCAGAATAAAGTGAAATCCTCCTTTCTCTATCCCCAGTGGAGATGTATTAGAAATATTGAAATCTCTGTTTCACGTGTTTTCCTGGATTTTCCTGTGTCTGCAGGGCCAGCCACTTGCTTCCAGCTTGCTGCAGGTCGGGGTGGGAAGGTGGGAAGGGATGCATTTGTTCTAGGAGGCTTCTGCTTGGTGAGGTGCTGGGTATGAACGTGGAGAAGGTGCTGCCTGGGGACTTGCCATGCTTCTGGGCTGGGAGCTGGGGAAGCCATGGGAGGCAGCAGCAGAAAGAAGAAAATGCAGAGAGGTTCAGATGTTGTGACAATGAGCACTGGACAGGCGCTTAGGGAAAGAGAGCGGTGGCTTGGAGGCTGGGCGGGTAGAGGTGTCTGGGAGGGAAAGAAGGCAGTGAGGTGGAGAAGAGGTGAGCCAGGGAAAAAATCAACCTTCAAGTCACTAGAGGAGCAGCCAGGTCTCACGAGGACCATTTGCAGCCCAGGCACTTCTCCATCACTCCTTCACCTCCTGGGACCAGTCGCTTCCAAACCAACCCAGTTGTCCCTGAGCTTTTCCAACACGCCTTGCAGTCGCAAGCTGTAGCTGTGGCTCTTGGGGGGGTGAGGCATGGCCTATTCCCCAGCACGTTGCTGGGTATCTGAGGGCCAGCCAGGTCAGGAGACCGGAGTCCCGGAGCCAAGCCTAGATTTCCCATGGAAGCAACTGGTATGTCTGCCACAGACTGGGGTATTTTATGATGTTGCACCAAGAGTGAGTGCAGAGCAGCAGCAATGCCCGTGGCACCTGGATAAGACGCCTGCGCTAGGATCCAGCAAGATTTGGCTCCCAGTTCTGCCCCCATCCTGCTGCCTGGCCATGGGCAGGTCGCTTCCCTTCCCCCTGCCCGTTCTACATAGCGCACAGAGCAGCTGCCCATCACTGCTGACATCCTCCAGGCTAAAGCACGGCGAGATCCCCCGAGCCTCCATATCTAGATGGCAAATGCTAAAACTGTGGATGTCAGTGGAGATACTCTGAAAGACTTTGCTGGGCTTTAACTTATTTTAACTTATTTTCACGTCATGCCATTATCTGATTGAGGGCCAAACATCTGAATGAAGAAACTGGCTGACAATCTTCCAGTCTGGAAGTTAACAATCTCGGTTCAGTTCAAGTAAGGTCAGTAAAAATCTTCCAGGGGGTTTCATTGTCCTTGGGTCGAGACCTTCACGGGACCAAAAACTTCTCTGCTATCCCAAATGTAAAAGAAACCTGAGGTGTGGTGAAATGCTGTTTTTCCATTAAAAAAAAAAAAAAAAAGAAAGAAATCTGACTCCATCACTTGGGAAGTTTCATTTCCAGGGCGCGTACCAGAGTGGGACAATGTCTACCCCTCTTTTGGGAGATGCTGATTTAATGAATGTGGCAGCTATTGTGTGTGCTTGGGAGCCTCACAGCCGTTTTTCTTCTGCTGATATTTTCTTTTCTTTTCTGCTTTAATGAGTGTTTCTCTAATTGACTTGATGATTTCTGTTTAATTAGCACATTTTGGAGGAATGATCAAAAAATAATAAGATAAAGTAATCGGACAAGCATAGTGCGGAGGAATAATAGCTCCTTTGTGGGGCTAATTGGAGTGGACAGTCCATCGGCTAGTTTGGAGCTCCTCACAGTTGGATATTCCCAGCCTAGCTGTGCCGTGTGCCCAGGACTTGCAAGCACCCACATAGACCCAGCTCCAGTAGTCGTTTCAATTAGCTTTAATGAGCACCAAGGAGAACCGAGTCTGGACCTGCCCTGTTTTGCTGTTGCCCAGATTTTGCAGAAGGCTGGGGAAGCGAGTGGAGTTTGCCCAGGACCTACGGCAGGCGCAGGGCCCCAGGTGCTGCCAGGCAGAGCATCCCCGGGGGGCTGTGTCCCAGCTCACACACCCTGTATAGGACAGGAGGGGGTTGCCCATGGGATGTGAGATGGGCAGGTAAACGGGACTAGAAAAAAACAACAAAGTGGAGTGGAAGCGAAAAGCACCCGCTGAAGGAGCAGCCAGAAATCAGAGCTACGGCTGTTGTGCCTGCTCTGCCTGGGTTTCTTCCTGAACACCCCATCCCTCATGTTCCCATATATCACCTCAAGGTTTACACCTCTGGGACAAGCCCCAGTCTCCTCCCCAGGAGCTGGGACAGGGCTTTCTATGGGCTACGTCACCTACAGCACCTGGAGACACACGGGGTGAGCTCTGCTTGCTCACCGATTGCCAGTCATGCCTCTGGTCGCAGTTGTAGGTGTAGCACCTTGATGGTCATTTGTTTGCCCTATGTTTGGATAGGAATTAATTAGGAGATGGGCTCCAGGCTGCTGTGACAGCTGTCTGCGTGCGGCACTTCCCAGCAGTTTGATTAAATCTGCGGCACTCCAGATGTGAGAGCCCTGTGCATCGGCACATGGTTTGCTCTTAAACTCCACTTAAACCGTGACTGCTCTTCTGGTTTTAATCAAAGGCAAATGCCTTAAGACAGAAATCTGTGCAGAGGAATTAGCAGGGATGTCTCTGGGGCACGCAGAGAGGGACATGGAAAGGGACCCCCCTCTGGTGCCAAATTAGGGTTGCCGATGCACTTGTAGTAAGCTCGGCTGGCGATGCTACAGCGCTAAGCAGGTGGCGTGCATGGCCAGCTGTGGCTGCGCTCACCCTGCAAACCCTTTGCTTCACCCATGTAAACTCAAGCTAGAAATGAAGCACTTTCCGCAGCCCGGCAGTGCTGGGAGCGCAGATTTCCCCATTCATTTAACCTGGCCATGCCACTGCCCCTGCAAATACATCACCCCAAAATGGAGGATATTTGGCCATTACATATATCTACTCCTAACTGGCCAGGAGCGCACACATAACCCACCACTCAGCCCTGGCTGCAGCCTGAGAAAAGTCCCATCGCCCGCATCGCAAGGAGGAAGCCCACCTGTAACTCAGAGGTGGGGATTTAGCCTTGCGAAATACGGACGTGCCTCACTGCAACGCGCCCCTCTTTGCTGCCTTCTCCCCTAGCGATGGGCTATTTCTCAGTTTCTTTTCACCTGTGTGTCAGAGGCAATGTTTTCACAACAGCCATCACTTCCCTGTGCTCCCAGCAGGACACTGAGGAGGTGGAAGAAAAGCCCTTCTCCTTCTGTCCATGCTTACTAAGGCAGGGACCTTCCCCCCAGGCTCCCACCCTTGCCAAATTGTCTGTGTTGGCGTTGGCTGGCTGCTCGCCCTACTGCACTCCACTGCTGAGCCACCTTATACCCACGCCATGGCCACCAGCCGGCTGGCTGAACTTGCTCTGCAGAGCAGGCACCTGAGGGCTATGGCTTCAACATCGTCCCTGGGGACCAGGCTCCAACCTTGCTCCCACACCAGGTTGCCAGGAGCTGATGCGGGTGCGTGGCACGCAGCAGGCGGGGAGCACCGGGCTGTGAGTGCCAGTGCGGGTCCAATGGGTGGGTGTGCAGCAGGAGCTGGGCTTTCAGAGAGGGGTTCTCTGTCCAGCCTGGAGCATGGGAGCCTCTGCCACCCCGAGCTGCCTGAAACTGTCAGATGGTCCTTTATTATTGACCTGATTCATATCCAAACCAGGGAGGTGAAAGCTCTTATCCCATTACTAATCCCCTAAACCAGGCCCTTCAATACCTTCTCCTTGCTTCCCCCTCCTCATCGCTACAGCAGGTGATTGCAAGGTGAATACACATCCTTCTGGGGTTTCCCTGAGTTTCATGTCCCTGCAAAGACAGGGGCCCCAAAAACCCACCAGCCACTGGCTCGGGAGCCGTCATTGGCTGAGGAGGGTCTGCCAAAATGTTGCATGTCTCTGTAATCCCCCAAGGACTTGCAAGGCTTGTCCCTGGTGTCTGAAGGGGACAGCCCCGGGCACCCGTCCCATCCTGTGTGCCCTCACGATGCCATCCCGTAGGGTGCTGCAGGGCACAGTGTGTGCCTGACATGGTGCTGGAGCAGCCACGGGGAGGAGGGGACACCTTGGGGACTGTCCCACCTTGCTGTGTCCCCAGTCCTGCAAAGTGCAGCGGGGAGCAGAGTGCAGGGGCCGGGGGTGCTCCAGCATCAGCTGCGGGCAGCACCCACCCCTAGGACATGGGTCTGCACTGGGGCCGTGGTGCTGTGGCCTCTGTCTGCCCTGGCCAGAGCCCTTGTGGAGGGGCTGGGTGCTGGGGTACCCTGGGGCTGCCGGGCCGGCTGGTGCAGGCGCCCTGCCCACAGGGGGGGGCAAACCCCAGGGAAATTAGAGCAAGGGACGATGTTTGATGTTCTGCTCTTTAAGCGATTAATAATCTTTCGGCGTTGGAGAATCAGCTGAAAATCTTCCCTGGAAAATAATGAGCAGAGAAACATTTACTGATTAGTCTAATCCCAGCTAATCCTATCTGATGAGCATATATCAAGATATCCTTTAACTGATTTATTGTCCAAAGGACTGGTGGAGATGCCCCTCTCCACCACGGCCAGGGGAGCCGGCGGTGGCAACAGGCGTGTCCCCCCACCCCGTCCCGCAGCCCCGTCCCAGGAGCGGACGCATCTCCCGTCCCCCACGGCACCGCCATGGCCGCCCTCCGCCCCGGGCAGCAGCGCCGTATCCAGGCCACCTCACCAGCACGGGGAGATTTAATCGCTATTTCCATTTCTGCATCTATCGGCTTTCTCTTGGGTTTGAGCTTTTATGTTTCATAAACTGATTAGGAGCAATTATATGCGCTTTATCCCCAAACTTTCCAAATGCCTAGGCCATATGCATATTTAAGGCTTCATCATCTCTCCCAACAGCTCAGCCTGAACGTAAACTGCTGAAATCAAGCTGATTCTGGGACAACGTCAAAAATTAGGGTTTTATCCACTAATATCTGCTCGGACAGGAAATTTGTTGTGGGTGGTGGCCGGATTATGGCTTCTAATTACTGTGGCAGATCCTCCCTGCCTAGCAGTGAAAGTCTCCGATTCCAGCAAAACTACAGCAAAACCACTCTGGAGAAGCGAAGGTGCCCAAGGGGACCCCGGGGTGCCCTGTCCCCAGGTGGGGGGCAGCCCTGGGTGGGGACGCCCCGAGCATCCCTGCATCCCGAGCACATGGAGCCCCCCAATTGGTGGCTTTGAGCGCCAGCCCCCGCAATGTTCCTAAATGAAAGTTATTGTTCTGCTAATCCCGGGAACAGCTTGCGAGGGGAGATTTGGGTCTTTCTTTAATAATGCAAAGTTAATGCGGAGTCCCTTTGTAATTATCTTTATCAGAAGGACCCTTGGTTAATCTGACCATCCAGCGAAGGCCCGGATCAGGCGGCCCGTGTAAGCTGGTTGTAAATCGTTTCCATCAACAGATGAAGGGAAGGGGGGAAAAAAATTGCAGCCCAGGTGCAAGAATCTGGGAGCAAAAGGGAGCATGGAGGCCAGGCACCTCAAGGTGGCCCCGGCCCCGGTGGCGGGACACCGGGGGTCAGGGAGGGTCCTGCCCCACAGCCCCCAGCCGTCCCTGTCCCCGGGGTGCTGAGCAGAGGGACAGAGCGGCCTGGTGGGATGCCCTGTCTGGGATGTGGGGCTGAAGGGCCACGGGGTGGGATGGGGGTACTGGGGAGGGGACCCGGGGAGGGCACTGCGGGGCCCTGGCAGAGGGGACATGA
>NW_008794584.1:386898-394000 GCF_000699145.1 Aptenodytes forsteri | reverse complement strand
CCCGCGCTCCCCGTCCCGCAGGGCTGCCGCCCCTCCGACCCCCCGCCAAGGGTGGGCGCCGATCCCCCGCCCCGAGATAGCGGCACCGGCGCGGCGCTCCGGCCTCTGCTGCGGAGCTGGTGCCACCGGTTGCTGTGGGAGGGGACCCCTGCCCCGGGCCCGCTCCCCGCGGGCAGCTGGAGCCGCGTTTCGGGAGCTGGGTTCGGTCCCCCTCCTCCCAACGGGAACGTGACTCTTCCCCTCCCGCATGCTGCTGCCAGATGAGGACAGCCTGTCTGGGGACGCCAGCGACCTGAAGATGTCCACCTCCCAGATCAAGAGGAAGAAACGCCGGCACAGGTAGAGCCCGAGAGCGGGGCTGTCCCCATTCTCACCTCCTCGCTGCTGCCACCAGCCTCCCGCTGTCCCTCTGGTCCCCTGGCTGGGGCGGTGGATGATCCCAAGGGAGCAAAGAAAGAGAAAGGCTGCAGCTGGGGGTGGGGGGAGGATTTTCAGGAGGAAAAATCTCAGCGGGGAGGGGGCAGCCAGCCCCGCTGCTTGCCGTGAGGGTCTGGACTGTGCCACAGGATGCTCTCCCCTCCCGGCAGGACGGTGTTCACAGCTCACCAGCTGGAGGAGCTGGAGAAGGCTTTCAACGAAGCTCACTACCCCGACGTCTACGCCCGGGAGATGCTGGCCGTGAAGACGGAGCTGCCGGAGGACAGGATACAGGTAGGTGGCTGCGCCGGTCCTCTCTCCCGCTGGAGCCTGCAGGCTGCCGGCGCCTGGCTGACTCTTCTGCGCTATGGCCAGTGAGTGCAGGTGGTGGGAACGTGGTGGCACTGAAATGCTGCAGGGCGCTTGGGGCGGGGGGGGGGGGCTCAGCTTCCGCCCCCCGGCACTGAACAGGCCCCAAATGGAAATGCAGAGCCAGGGGACTGAGCTGGCCCTGATGGCCGCTCACTGCCGGCAGCTCGGCTCTGTCCTCCGGAGACCCAACTCAGGCAGGAGCTGAGAGCGATTCAGGAGCTGCTGGGCCAAGCTGTGTCCCACTAGCTTGCTGACTAGCTTGTCCCTTTGAGGGACACATGGTGTTTTAGGGCCTGATCCTGCCCCACTGTGGAGCAGCTTAAGAATGGGGTGGTAGTCTGGGCAGCAGCCAGGTTGTATCTGCACCCCTTGAGCCTTCGAATGCAGGAAGGGGGTAGGGAGAGGGACCTGAGCACCCTCTGTCATCATCGGTCACTGCATTACGGACCCCTTTTTCCGGAGAGGTTGGTGCTCCATGTGGAGGCAGCAGAGGGACCCTGCGGGCAGGTGGCGTGTAGGGTGATTTTGGCTGGGATCACCCTCCTGTGTCACAATCAGCCTCGTGTAACGTGTGCTCCCTCTCCCCCCCTTCCTCTCCTCTCTCACTGACACCCACGTGTGTGCCCTCCCTCAACCCCCTCCCCACGCACTGCCCCGGCCACCCTCCCACTGCCACCTGCGCGTCCACACCCTGTGCTCGCACAAACGCCTCCATGCACCCCCACGGCTGCCCCTTTGCCCTGGACGCACGCTCCCCCGTGCCCGATGGGCCCTGGATGCCCGGCCACGGGGACCGTCTCCTCCCCAATCCCACCCCTCTGTGCTCTCCTGGCTGTTACCCCTGAAGGTTTGGTTTCAGAACCGAAGAGCCAAGTGGCGGAAGCGGGAGAAGTGCTGGGGCCGGAGCAGCGTGATGGCTGAGTACGGCCTCTACGGGGCCATGGTGAGGCACTCCATCCCTCTGCCCGAGTCCATCATCAACTCCGCCAAGAGTGGGCTGGTGGGATCCTGTGCCCCATGGCTGCTGGGTAAGTGGGAGCTTGGGGCTGGGGGGGTCAGGGGGCAGCTGCGGAGTGAACGGCCCTTCCTCTTTCATATGGATGTCCTTGCCTTTTCCCAGCAAAGAACAGGGCCTCGGCCATGAGCTGTACACAGGCTGCCAAGCACCCTGGCTTTTCCACTCCTTCCTTGCAAAGAACAGCTGGGAAAGGGAAAACCTTTTACTGCTGTGTCAGACAGGTGTCTGCACGTGGTTGCGTATAGTTAGCTATACAGCTTTCTAGTGCTAGCAGCCAGTGTGGGAGTCGCAGGGTGTCTAGGAAGTCATCACCCTCCCCCCCCCAAACTGAAGCTACCCTCTGCTCATACAAGATCCTACACTGAGGTGGCACTTGAAATCCAGGCTGGGATGGGCTGTCACAGCACCCCTCTCCCTGTAAGTCTTCCCCGCTGCAGGAGAGGTATGGACCAATTCTGCCGCAATCCATCCTCTTGGGCTGCAGAGAGCAGGTGGCAGGGCTCCGGGTCGGGAAGGGCTGGTAGCTAGCATGAGTTTTCCTTGGGATGCAAGCGAGAGCTGAAGGAAGCAGCAGGAGTGCAGGAGGTGATGCTGAGCGGTCCCGGGCAGAAATAAGCAACCGGTGCCCTTGGCTTTGCTCTCTCCCCTCTGCAAGGCATGCACAAAAAGTCCATGGAGGTGAGCAGGAAGGCGGAGAGCCAAGAGAAGCTGGCAGATGGCTGGCGAGCGGAGCAGGAGGAGGAGGAACTCAAAGGGAAGCAGGCCAGTTCCCCGAGGGGGTCCGACAAGCTTGGCCCTGCAAAAGATTCGGAGGACACAGCCATCGACCTCTCCAGGACAGCCAAGCATGAGAAGAGGGGCGTACTGAGGCAGTGCATCAACGGGGAGCCCCCCACGGAGCAGAAGGACAGGGACCACTGAGCTTGGGCTGCCCCGGAGGAGGCCAGACCTCACAGCTTCCTGGCGAGATAATAATATTTATTGATTTATTGATACTTTTTTTTTTCTGAAGTAATTGAACTTTTATCTGAATTCAGGGCATTTTAAAACTGGGCACACACATCCCCTTGTCCCCTCACTTTCAAGCTGTTCACTTCTCAGCAGAGCCATGGTGGAGGGTGGGAGAGGTGTCCCAGCGGGGCCAAGAGCAGTACGAAAACGAGACCGCATTGTGGTCAGCGTGGACCGTTGCTGGGGAAGAGCCACCCTTCCCCTCTGGGCTGTGAACGCTTCCCCGGCCAGCCAGGAGCACAAAGAGCAGCAATGCAATGGGAGTCGCTCCCTTCTCAAATGCGCGGGTGCAAAGAGGGTGCAGGAGTTTACAGACGCCTTCTCCGAGCACTTCCACCCCTGCACAGCGCCCGCGTGGTAAGTCCCTCCGCTTTGAACACACAATTCTTTCACCTTGAGGAGCAGCAGGGTTTTTGAACATGGTAGGGTTCATCCTCAAGCTGGTGTGACCTGACAGACACGCCGGTTTATACCTCCTGAGGATCTGGCCTGCCAATGCAGCCTTATCACTGGATTTACACTGTGTAGCTTCCTTAACTCATATTTGGGAGAAGGGGGTAAAGACATTTTTGTTTATGCAATGATTTTGTACACTCTTGAATGTTATCTGCCATACTATGCATAATAGAACAGACCTTTTTCAAAACCAAGCCATAGTACCCTGGAGCAATTGAACAATTTTGTGAATTGACATAAGAAGATATTTTGTAATTGTCTGTAAAAAGTGTTAATGTCAGAGCTGTTTCTTGGTCGTCCTATATATATGTCTAAAAGCACTTTAGTGATCTGGATTTTTGAATGTGGCTCTTCCTGTTTTGTCCACCATTTATTTATTACACATACATAAATAAAATTGTGGTGTATCTTTGGTTTTCATGCTCTGCATTGCAATTTCTACCTTCCTTTGGCACATCTCGTGGTAGCTGCTAGCTTTGAGCAGATCCTCTGCAGACTCGTGCCTAAACTGGGCTGGAGAGCTCTGCTGAGGCAGTGTAGTTGTTCCAAGGGGGCAAAGCAAAGCGCTCCTGTCTCCCCAGAACTGAGGTCTCGTCCAGTGGCCTCCACATGCCAGAAGGTGAGTGATTTGTGCCAGTCAAAGAGCCAAACCACAGCTGATGGGTTAGGAGATGGTCCAAAACGGAGCACGCAGCCAGTTCCTGAGGGAAGTCATGGGGAGAAAGTTGCTCCATTCTCCCGAGGGTTGTTGAAAATCCTTCTCGATACAGCTCAAGTGTGAGGTTCTTCACTGAAATGCAGAGTTGGGCCCTGTGTCCCCACGTCTCTTGTGGTTAAATAAAAGGAACAGCTGCTCACTTGGGCTAGGTGAACGCATGGTGGGAGGTACTGCTGGGGGCACCTCTGCCTCCCGGGGAGGCACACAGAGCAGCCACGTGGTCCCAACCGCACAAGCACCACCAGTGAGGCACAAGGGCGCCGTGGCCATCCAACTGCCCAACTCCTGGCTGCGATGGGTCTTCATCTCATGGCTGGGCTGAACTAGCCCACGCACGCACCACGACAGCTCTCCTGGAACACCTCCAGTTTCATCTGCTGGCCAAAATATCACGGAAAATTATCAAAAGGATTTATTAAAATCTGAGTAATTCCAATGTGGAAAGTTTCCTAATACAGCTCAGGAGGTATGCGGCCATGTAACGATGCTGTCACCTGTCCCCGCCTCTGCTGCTGGGCCTTGCTCCTTGGACACAGGCAGCCACAGGCTGTGCTGGGCGGGGGGGGGAGTGGTGGGACGCTGGCTGGGAAGAGCAGAGCAATAAACGTGGCATCTGTAGATTTCATGCCTTTCCCCTCCTCTGCTCAGCCAGGCCCTGCCGGGAGGGGAGGAACATATGCATGGCAAATACAAGCTTTGCAGCAAAAAAAAAAATGTTTGACGGGGGGGCCGTGGGGAGCACAGTTCAGGGAAGGACCAGCCAGGGCTTATTGCAGCAGCAATTAGGCTTGCCGAGGGCCGAGACTTAGCACATTGGATGCCTAATCCTGCCTGAGCAGCATCTGCAAACCTTTTATTTGGGCCGTGCCATGCTGGCACTGGATGCCTGCAATCATTTTTTTTTGCCCTGCCCGCATGCAGATGGCCTGGCTCTTCGCCTTGTGCTGGGTGCAGCGCTGCGAGAGCAAGCACGTCGCCGCCACAACTGCTGCAAGGGGAAACACCACAGCCCCAGCCCCGGGCAGGGTGCAGACAACTCTCCTGGCAGGGCCTGGTGGGCTCCCAGCTCTCGCCTCACGCTGTGACGGGGGAGTCACGGGGAGGGCTGCTGGCCCGAGGCACTTTTCCTGTGCTGGGAAGTAACCACAGGGTGCAGCCAGGTACGCTGGGTCTCAGACGTGCCCTTGCTGCTCCAGTCACAGGGCGAGAGCCCAGGGGAGACCAAGTGAAGGGAGGTGCTGGTAGAAGACAGCAACTGCCCAAGGCTCAGCTCCTGGTTGCCACCAGGAGCTGGTGGCAGGGTCTGGTGGGACAATCCTCGGAGCAGGGACAGTCACTCGCCTCTTAGCTGCCTGTGCTAAGCCTGGCAGGGAAGTGCTCGCTGTCCTCCATATGTCGCTGTGGTTGTAGCAGCAGAAGGAGTAGGGCGGCACAGTCTTCTTGTCATTGCTTCAGATTTGATCCGTCCCGAGATTAGTGGTAGCTAAACCCAGCCACGGCTCCTGCCAGTGCCAGTCACGACAGTGCGACAGAAGAAACCCTGACTTATGGCAATGGCTGCCGCTCGCGCACATCTTCACTTCTGCAGTGGGGTTGCCCATGCGAGACCCAGCAGCCACCTTGGTGACCGCACCAGGGCCTGGCTGGCGTGAGCTTCCCTCTGTGAGGGGCCCTGGGGGCCGTCAGCCACAAAGGCTGGGTTTGTTCAGGTGGGAGATCCCTTCGATGTGGCTCGGGCAAGAGGAGTCGGTAACATCAAAGCCACTGTCCAGCAGCCAGCGCTGCCGCAGCCTCACTTCAGTTCATCTGGGCTGCCACCCGCCCCGGCACATCCAGATCTTTTCACCACGCCATGTGTACAGCGCTAGCCAGGGACTTAAGCTATCTGCTAAACCAATCACGGAAGAAGGGACGAGTAAAGAGAAAAGGGAATAAAACGAGGTTATTTTGTCATCCCTCAGCTTTTACGGGATTGGAGGCTGACCGTCAGGTGTGCACATCTGGAGGTTGCAAGGAGGCGGAGGGGGTGTCCTGGTGATGGGCGCAGAGCAGGCCAGAACAAAGAAGGCTGCAAGGCTGCATTTGCGGAAGCATCTTCATGGTGCCATTTCTGTACAGCTTAGTAATACTCATTTCTAACTGGCATTTTGTCTCGGCCGATCCTCCCAAGCCGCTGGCTGGATTTTCAGACCGGGAGGTTAGGAAGCGAGTATGAACATTTTATAAGCGCTCCCTCGTGTGGAGCTGGGCGATGGGACACAGCAAGCAGCCCAGGAACAGGGAAGGCTGGCTGGAGTCCTAGAGGTAACCAGAAGCCTCCCGCCTTCCCCTCAGTCCAACAGACCCCTGTCTACCTGTGGGGCGACGCAGGGGTGTCTGGATGCAGAATTAAAGAATCCTACGGGGTGTTGTTTTTCATTACTTGCTTCTTGGATCACCAACAGGCACTGGGTACAATGAGCAGCCCCTTCCCCAGAGCAAGCCGGGTTCTGGGAGAGGGCATAGGCGCTGATCAGAGGCTCTGCCTTCCTCCAGACTGCTCCTTTCCAAGGTTAGTTCAGCACTAACACCAATACAAGCACACTCTTATGAACCAAGCGCACGTATTCAGCCTGCAAAATCTCACCAGGTTTGCACTGGCGAGGGCAACCTGTCCTGCTCCGGGCGCGTGCCATTTCCCTCTTCTTCCACGTTCTGCTGGCGTGAGGCGCAGGGAGGGCAGGGCAGCAAAGGCCTCGCCCGCTTTTTTGGCCCCACTCTCCCTCTTTCCCACCTTCCGCGGCCTCTGGTTGCGGTCCCGCTGTAGCCTGAGGACGGCGGGGCCGGTGCCACCGCGCCGCTCTGTGCCCAGGCTGGCAGGGCAGCAAAGGCCTCGCCCGCGTTTTTGGCCCCACTCTCCCTCTTTCCCACCTTGCGCGGCCTCTGGTTGCGGTCCCGCTGTAGCCTGAGGACGGCGGGGCCGGTGCCACCGCGCCGCTCTGTGCCCAGGCTGCCAGCCCTCGGCGGCGGCTGGGTCGGGGAGCGAGGCCTCGCGGAGGCCCCGCCCCGAGGTGAGGTCCCCTCAGCCGCCAGGCGAGGTGCCGTTGACTCGCGGTGCCGCCGCAGCGGGG
>NW_008794584.1:366487-385597 GCF_000699145.1 Aptenodytes forsteri | reverse complement strand
GGCGCCGCCCTGCTGGCCCCCGCCCTGGCCTTCAACCTGGGCTGCGACCCGGCCGCCGCCGCACACCTCCGCCTGCGGGTGAGCCGGGGCGGGCACCGGGCACCCCCGGGGGACGCGGAGGCCTCTGGGGCCGGGGGTGGTGGCGGTCACGGGGCGGGGGTGGCGGCGGCGGGGTCTCACGGTGCGCCCTTTCCCCGCTGCAGAGGTACGAAGGATCCGGCGCCGCGGATGGGAAAGGCAGCCGGTCCGTGCTGTCCGTGCCCCCCTTCGCCAAGGAGCTGCACCTAGAGATCGTCTGCTCGCCGGCCTACAGCGCCCGGGGAGGCTACGACCGTGTCCTCTACAAGCACTTCGAAACGCCCCGGTGAGCTGCGTGGGGAGGAGACACGTTTCTGTTCGTGGGGTGTATTTGTGAGCTGCACCCTTGCTCTGTGTTTGTGGCACCCAGATCTGATACACGCTCATGATGTGCATAATCAACACCTTAATGCAGATGCTGAGTAGTTTTAGACTATCCGCCTGTACTGTCTTCTCCTCATGAGTGTGCTTCACTTGCACGCAACGTCTCTCGCCCTGTCCTTCAGAAGTCATCTTCAAGTCTCCTTCCTCATGATCTACCCTCCAATGCTGAGGGCTCCCAAGTGCTGCCCGCAAACCTCCATCCTGGGGCATGTTCATAACCCCAGTTTTCAGCTTTGAATGAAGTTGAGTCATCAGGAAACTGGATGTGTTGCCACCTTCTCTTATGACACTTGCCCCTGAGCCTCTTTCATTTGGCTGTCGAGGCTTTCTGTGGGAGTTGTACTCGGCTGTTCCAGGGATAAGGAGGCTATTTTGTCTGGAAGAGACGCTCTTTAATGGCATTCATCTTCTATACCATTCCCAGAAGGTTCTCCTTAGTAGTCTGGATGAACCTACTCACATCCAGTGCATGCTAAATCTTTAAGTGGCTATTTATAGTTTTATTTACAGGAAAGGAGTGAGTCGGTATGAACAGCGACATTCTTTTCTGTAAAAATGCGTGTGGTATGGGGCAGGGAGGACACACGACCAGAAGGATTTCCCCATTTTTTTTGTAGGCTTGTCCAGGAGGGAGACATTCTGTGTGTTCCAACATTTGGATATGCTGAGTTTTTAGAAGTAAATGCAGACAAATTCCTAAGGTAGGTGGCAACAAACTGTAGCTCTATTACATGGTACTGCAAGAGAAAAGATACTTTTCCACTATTGACTCTCTTGAAACAAGACAGTTTATTCCATTCTGATCTGTCCCTGGAGTTTAGAGTTTATCTGCCTCTTATTTTGGGGGGAAGAGGGAAATGTTTTTGTTGGATTATGGAGGGCTGCAGCTAAGAGGGAGGCCTCTCTTAGCTTACTCAAATAGTCATGGAGGGAAGACAGGAATAAGAGAGAGAGAAACTGATGGGGAAAAAGAATGAAGAGGGGGAAGGGGTGGCCTGAGGACAGCCAGTGCCACATAAAGAAAGCAAAGTGGAAGTTGGGCTTGTCAACGTGTGACAAACAACAAAGAGTGAATATAAGCTTTTACAGTTCATGTTAGAATACCTTTCTGTTTGGCCACCAATTCTGCCTTCCTTGGTTTTGCTCATATGTCTTTGAAGCAGTTCTGTGCTAAATGAGAGAAAGTCACCTTTGTATCAGAGTAGGGGTGCTTGCAGCAGGATTTGGCTGGTGTTAATATAAATGATTCAGCTGTGTCACTGGGGGAACTGCCACAGGTAACCAAGGCATGCGATGCGAAGAACTGCCTTGAATCGTTCATGCAGGATGTACCAGTGACATGTTGTAACACTGCTCAGCTCTGCTATGTATTTTAAAATCTAATGGTTTTATAGCACTAATACGATGAGTATTTTCTAGGCTGTTTCTCAGAGGGAGGCAGGACCATAGGAGGCACGAGTCTCCCATTTGTGGACTTATATGTTAGCCCTGTGGCAAGCCAGAGAAGACAGCAGAGTTCATGGGATCTAAAGAGCTTGGAACTGTGTTGGTGTGCAAGTGGTACGATTATTCAGAAGGTGGAGAAAATCCTGGAGGAAACCTCTGCAGATCCCTTAATCTGTCCAGTGGGATATCAATGTAGGAAGAAGTGTTTTTCCTGCGAGGTGTCCAGGGCAGGATGATTGTAAGGCTCTCATGGTATTTGGGCGAGTCCTAGTCTGCAGCCTAGAGGACCCTGTGCTGTAAGGTTTTATACCCTGCACGTGAATCTCTGCGGAGTTGTAGTGAAGGAAGCGATGGCAGAAGAGAGAATGTCTTGAGCTCTTAGGTAGATGAAATAACGTTAGTACAGCCGTACTTGTGGACTGAAGCCACCAGCAGAAGCTGTAACTGTTGACAGTCCTGTTGGTCTGTCTGGCCCGACAGCACAACAGGGTCCGTAAAGGATCCATGTGGGTTCTGGGAGAGGGCAAGAATATCTCTTCTTACTTGTGCCTTTCAGTTGCCTTCTTGTTGACAACTGTTTTGTTGCTGCCTTCAAGATCTTGACTCAACAATTTAGACTGCTTGTTTTCTCCCTTAGGTGGCCAGAGCTTTACTTCAAAGTGAGGAAGATTTTAGGCATGGTGGAAGGCGAGCAGTCTGAGGGTTACCTGGTGGACACCCAGAACACCTCTCTCTATCTGGTAAGATACCTGTGGAGAGCAGGGAGGGTGTACCGGAGATCTGAGGCTGAGGTTGCGCTATGGATGATGAAGGTGCCTGTGGAGGCTTGTGTCTCCTGCCAATGAAAAACGGCATTTCAGGACAGACTTTGTCCCTTGGTACCTGTCTTTTCTTATGCGGTGTTCCACAAAGTGCTATTTTCCCTTCCTCACAGGTGGGTTCAACAAACAGCGCTGTCCCATCTGCCCCAGCCTATAACAGCCACGAGTTCTGGAGCAGTTTGTCTCCTGCTGGGCTTTCTGATGTCGTGAAGCAGCTCTGTGATGCTCTCCGGCCTCACCTGAACAGTCGGTGAGTTAGAATTCCTTCTAGCAAGCCCCAGGAGAGCTGGGACCCTGCTCCCCGGTCACTGGGAGAACTGCCTCTGTGTTACAGGGCAAGTGCACTGAGTGGGGCCAGCAGCATTCTCCTCTCAGGGCCAAGTGGCAGTGGGAAACTGTTGGCTGTCAGAGCTGTGTGTAGCTGCCTCAACCTCCACCTCTTCAAGGTAATTCCTCCTGCGGTCAGCTGATTGGCAGATTTACAACATACAAAGAATTACGGAAATGTTCTTTAAGTTAGCCATACCAACACCTCTGCTGCAACTGTGACATGAGCCTACCCAGAAGCTGCTCCCATGTGCACATACAGACGAAAAGAGTCAGAGCTTAGCAGCTCGCTCTGGCACGGATTATGACTGCTGGTGGGCAGAACCTCAGGGCAACCGTTTGGCTCAGCCTAAAGGTCTGTCTAGCCCCCTGGCCTGTGTCTGAGACTGGCCAGTAACAGGTGCTCAGGAAGAGAGCATAAGCAGGAAGAGATGTTTCCTCTGGCGTGTACCCTCCAGTGCTCCAGAATCAGTAATTTAGAGATCTCTTGGCCCAGAGGGTGCATTTGTACCTTTCTTTACTGACTCTTGCTATTATTGCTGTCAGTCTGATGTACTTTATAGATACCAGTTGTATTTCAGCAGACTAACTTCCTGTCATTTGATAGGGCATTGAGTTGATACTGTACCCCAGAGGGTGGCAGTACCTGACATACACTGAGAGAAATTGGAGAGGTGATGAGGGCAGGAATTGCAGTGGCATTGGGTGTTTTCAATTGTCCCCGCATAGGTTGGGCAAAAGGCATGTTGGAAAGTGAGGCAGAGATGACGCTGAGATCTTCTCTAGCTGGGTGGGAAGCCTAGAAAAGAAATGCAGCCCTTGGTTTGATAACAGCATGTGTGTCAGATCTGGTTCAAAATCTCGCAGCCTGTAGAAGAGCTGCCCTGTAACTGTGTTCGCGTTCACCATCACCCCCCACCAAGAGCAACAAAGCCCCCAAATCTTCCATAGCAGTGCTTGGCTTCTGAAAGGGGAACAACATCAAAATGAGGTTTCTTTAGAAGGAAAGAATTGGCCGAGGTAAGGAAGTGTTACATCTGCTGTGGAGGTGAATGAGGGACACTGCGCCACAACACGAGGCCGCTGCATAGATCGTATTGGGATGGGCTTGAGAAAAGTAAATGGAAGACAAAACAGATGAACAGCAGGGAAAGGACAGTCGCTGAAAACAAGAGGCATTCTTCAAGGGGCACAAACCTGTAGCAGGTTAGAGTGAAGGATAGAGTTAGCACACTCTGGGATGACTTCACTACTCGTGAAAAATCCATGTAGTTTTTGCAACGGGAAGTCCTGTCCTGTAAACCTTCAGAAAGTTACTTGAAGGTGTTACCAAGCACGTGGGGAAGGTAACTTGACCAACACAGTCTACTTGGGTTTTGAAAAGGCTCTTTGGGAAACTGAGTGGTAGTGGGATGTGAGCGAAAGTCCTGGCATGGATAAAGTGCTGGTTAAAGGTTGGGAACGGGATGGGAGTAGTTGGTGAGTCTTCACAGTCAGCAGTGGAGCTCTGCAGGCAACTGCACTGGGAGCTCAGAAATGACCTGAGAAAGGGGGTGAACAGTGGTGTGATGGTTTGTTGATAACTAAGTTATTAGAGGTAAGAGAAAAGGGAGACAGACTGTCCTTAGACTAGAGGAGAGCTTTAATGAGACCAAGTGACTGAGCAGTGAAGTGGCAGGTAAAATTCACTGTAGTTGGTATTACATGGAAAATGGAAATGCATGGAAATGTTTACCAGATTTCAAGCTGACTGTCACCAGTCATTAGCCAGAATGTGGTTTTATGTCAATGGCTCCATGAAAACTTGGGCTCTGTTCTCCATATATGTCAAAAATCAGATCATATTTTAGGAAACAAACTTGAGAGTAGGTGCTGTTGCTGTGCAGATCCGTGTCTTGCCGCAGCTTGAATATCATGCACAGTTCTGGTCTTCCCATCGCAAAAGCATAAAGCTGAACTGGAAAAATTCAGAGGAGGACACTGGGGAAGATCAGGGGTATAGACCAGTTTCTGTGTGGTGAACAGCTGAACAGCTTGAGAAATGGAGAACTTAAGGAGAGTTTGATAGAGGCTTACAAGATCTTGAGTGGTCAGCAGAGAGTGGAAAGTGTTTACTTTTCTCTGTGCCAGCACGAGGCCTGGGGCTGTCAGGTGAAGCTAGTGGGAACAGGCAAGCTAAAGGAGAAGGTTCTTTGTGTAGGTAAGAGTATTTGGAGGAGAAATCTACTGTTATGAAACCACATCTGACTGGGAAAATCCCTTTCGGTGGGAATGGTAGGTGCCTGGAAGAGTACTGAGGGGAGAGGGTTATATGTGCTTACCCTGATCTTACTCTTTCTTAAGCAGCCACTTCTGGTCGTGCCTGGAGACAAAATAGCGGGCTAAGTGGACTCTTGGTCTGAACCAGTACAGCCATTCCTATGTTCTTACAGCTGTGGCTGTACTGGGTAAGCTTCGTGGCCAAAATGAGGTCTAGCCCCTGTCTCTGTCCAGCACCGGAGGTTCTGGGCACCGAGGCAGTCTTCCCTGACTTGTTAAAAATACTATTTTCCTTCTCTTCCTTCCTCTCTTGTTCACTCTGACAGTCTGGGTATATCCCACAAGTGCTTTAATCTCCTTGAATCTGTAGAGTTACGTTTGCAAAAGTGAGGGGATTAGAAGTCACATGGTGACTTTTCTGGGAGAGTTTCTGAAACTCTGAAAGGACTTGGAAGAAGAAGAAAGATGGAGAAAAGAGAGCTGGAAGGTTCCTTTAGTGGAAGGAAAACATAGGCTTGCTCCTTTTTTGTGGGTATTTTTAGAGTAACTCATAGAAAACAAGCTAAGCATTTTGGATATTTGGGTTTTCTTCTTCTGTTTAGAAGTTGGGGCCTGTTAAGTTGACATTACTCTCTTTAACTGTTCTTTTCTATCCAAGTAAAGCCGTAACAGTGGGTCAGTGGGGGAGGTGGGTACAGCCTCGGCCAGCTGCTGTGCAGCTCATCTTCTTATGGGCACGATCCTTAGCGGTGCTGAGCTCTTACTCTTCTGCAGATGTGCCATAGCTCTTGGGATCCAGTACAAGATTGCAGAGACTTCACGGTACCTTCAGATCCATGTATAGGATGTGTTTGGGAGCACTGTGGCACTGCTGTGTCCTGGCAGGTGGCCTAAGGTTCTAGTGTGATGTGCAAGGCTACAGCTCCGGTTTTGGCCTTGTGTGCTGCTTTTAAAGACTAACACTCTTACTATTGAAGCCAGAGGTATTTGCTCTCCATCTTATTCTCCTATTCCAGCTTTTACTCTCTCCCCTCCTTTTCTCACTTACTGCAATGCTTACATTACCATTCCACCTTCTCTTCCCTTCCTCTGACTGTTCTGCCTGCTCTCCTACCAGGACACAGTAATTCTTCCACACTGTAATCTCCGCCACTTGACAATCAGCAGTTTTTTGTCCTTTCTCTCTGCCCTTCTGTACTTGCATACAGATACTGCTGCCATTTGGCTATGCCTGCCGCAAACTTAACTCCTGTTTTTTCCTATAGTATGTGGAGCACAGGAGTTCCTCTGCTCTGCTTCCCCGTCCTTACCCTTTATGTCAGCTCTTGAGGCATTCTCCCTGCTCCAAGCTACCCTTTCCGAGGATGAGGCCCAGGGAATCCCAGAGATGCTTTGGCTCTCCCTGTGTGACCTTGCAGCACCAGGAGGCAGCGCTGCCTGTTTTCCAGCAGCATTCAACCTGCTGTTCAAGGCTCACCAGTCACCTCTCCCTTTTGGATGACTTCATCAAGTGTTTGCTTTGTAAACAGTGTCTGGGCCTCTAGCCACCTCTAAATTTTTTTTTTTCCTCCCCTTACCTTTTACCTTCCTCCTGCACTTTGAGCCTGTGCGGCACTGGGTTAAACAGTTTCCTGAGCCTCCCCCTCTACTCTTTGCACTGTTCCTCTGAGAAACCTTGTTCTCCCTGTCTTGGCCTCTTCCACAGCTCTCCCATCCCTTCCAGCTTAGGTTGCTGAGCCGTGACATCCACTGTATCGATTTCTTCGGTCCCTTGGCCTCACCTTTTTCAGACAAGACCCTTCTGCCCCCCTCACCTCCTGCAGAGAAGCAAGAAACAGCCATTTTTCAGAATATGCCAGGGAGTCCTGAATGTATCTCTGGGAAACATCCACTTAGATCTCTTTTCAGCTGTGAATTGGCCGTGGAAAGCTTTACGGAAGCAAACATTGTCCCAGGTCCCCCAGCTGTCCATGTTGCAACTGCTGCAGACTGTGTGTTGTGTCTGTCTCGCAGGTTGATTGCGTTAGTTTGTGCAGTGACACCAGTGGAGCCACAGAGGAGAAAGTACAGATGGCCTTCACCCAGGCCCAGCAGTATCATCCGTGTGTGCTTGTGCTGAAAGACATTGAGGTGCTTGGCAGAGACCGGGACAGGCTAGGAGAGGACGCCAGGGTCATCGCTACTCTGAGACAGCTGCTCCTGGACAGAGACCCAGCACTGAGGTATGGACCCTGAATGTTTGCTGTGGGCATCTGAGGTGTTTGTTTGCTTCTGCCATTCCTAGGGCAGCGGTCACCGTTACATCAAGGTGACTGATTGCTAACATGCCCTGTTTTATTTTTAATCCAGTGGAGTCTCTCCCAGACTTGCTTTGTTTACTTCAGAGGGCCCTTGTTCTTCCAGCTTAGTGGCTCAGGGAATCAGGAAGCTTTGTTGTCTGAAGCTGGTTTCTGAGTTGTTCAGATGAGCAAACCCAGCGTGTTTGCTGTGAGGCATGCCAAGGGTTGCAGGGACCCTGGAAGGGAGCTGGACCCCAGGAGAATCTTGAGGCTGATGACAAGTACGAGGGTGCAGGGAGGGAGACATTAAGTGAAAAAATAAGATGTCACTTGAAGGGCCTTGACTTGGAGACAGAGCTTGCAAAGCAGTTCAAGGGCAAGCTGGAGGAGAGTGGCTGCAAGACACCTTGGCCAGTATGTGCGTACTTCTCAGAGGAAAGGCTGGCCATTGGAGAGCTACTTGGTGTATGTGATGGCAATGTAAGAGCGAAGCTTCCATAAAGCTGAGACCATGCACTGCCCCCCTTTTCCCAACAGCCACCCTGTCCTGGTGATCGGCACAACCTGCAAGCCCCAGGATGTTCCTACAGACGTGCAGACTGCTTTCCTTCACGAGGTGAAAATCGAAGCCCCTTCAGAAGAGCAGAGGAGGTCGATGCTGAACATGCTGACAGCCAGTCTGCCTCTGGGCAAAGAAGTGAGCCTATCCAAGCTGGCCCGCAGGACTGCAGTGAGTGAAACCACAGCAGCATGTGGAGATGGGCAGGCTGGGAGCGCTGGGCCAACCTCCCCTACCTGGCCTTGGAGAAAGGGGGCAATGCCCACAGCGCAGTCATCTTCTTCAGTAGTTTAACCCTGGTCCTCAGACAGCAGCTTTAACTGCAGATTTCTAGTGCCTAAGGACTGCAGAGGTGTTGGCTGATGCTCAGCTCTGCTAGAAGACAGAGCCAATAGAAAAAAAAAAAGAAGCTAGAGCCTTTAACCAGGGTACAGAAGCTCAAAGAACAGCTCTGCAAGGAATTTTTCCCCATACACCTTTTATGGCCTAGCTGGAGCTGTGGTCAGGGACTGAACTGATGCTGTTTGTTTCTGCATTCACAGGGTTTTGTGCTGGGAGATTTCTGTGCCTTGTTGTCCCACAGCAGCCGGGCTGCTTGTACCCGCATCCAGGCCTTGAGGTAGCACAGGCAACAGGGCAGGAGGTGGGGGAGGGCAGGGGCTGCAGCCAGCCTGCTAATGCCAGGAGTGGGGCAGAGCCTGAGTCCTTCCCTTCTCTTCCCTTGCCAGTTTTCCAGGTGGACTGAGTGAGGAAGTGGAGAGAGATTTTTGCACTGCTGGGTTCCCAGTGCTTGAGGAGGATTTCAGTGTTGCGCTGGACCAACTGCATGACGCCCATTCGCAGGCAGTGGGAGCCCCGAAGGTAGGATGCTGGGGCAGAAGAAGGGGGGTTGGTTCTCCAGAGCTGTATGGCTCAAGACGTCTCTCGCAGACCTCACCAGACGGGGCTGTGCTCTGGCATGTCACTTCCTGCTGTGTCCTTCCACGTATTCCCCCAGCCCTGGATGGAAAGCAGTCCCGCTGTGGGTTTCCCCCACTAGTGCTTTTCACCCTCTTGGCTTTGAATTTGGTCAGGGAAGCCCTTGCCGCTGTAATTGGAGACCGCTCAATTGGCTAGTGCCATAGGGGTGCCAGCTGTGTAGCTCAGCCTTTTGAGAGGCAAAGGCAACCGCAGGCTGCTGCCTCGCTGAGGTCTCTCCAGCCACCTGGTGTATGGGAACAGAGAGGCTGGGGCACAGGCTGGTGAGGGAGTTTTCCCACATGTGTGAGAAGCCTTATACTTGATCCCTGGCCTTGGACGCTGCTCAAGTTGGCACGGGCTTTTCTGACAGCTGGGCAGTTTGAAGAGCTTGGGGGTTCTTCAGGGAAAGGGACATGGAGTGTCAGAGAAAACCAGCAGAGTCAGCTTCTTGGGAGGGACGTGATCCACCTCTGGCAGCTTAGCACCCAGGGAAACGAAACAGCATTTGGGGTGACTGTTTTTGCTGGGTAACGTGGTGTTAGGACCAAGCGAAGTGATCGGAGCCTCTTCTCCACGCCCTCAAGTGCGAATAACTGAGCTCAGCACAGGACAGGAAATGCTGGCCTTGGAGCAGTTATTCTGGCGCCTTCCCCAGCCACCCACTTGCAGTCCTGCCCTAGCAGGTTGACACCTTGCTGGTGTCATCATCCAGGAGCTGCTCCGGGACTTAATTAATTCATAAATTTACTAGAGACTGAAATGAGCTCTGCTTTGAGGCATGTTTGCCAAGTTCGCTGTAAGACAAATAATAACCACAGAGCATGCTCGGCAGCGAGCTGTGTGAATGGGAGCTAATTTTGTTTGTATTTTACAATCCTTTATCAATTTCTTAGTAATTGGCTGCGATTCAGACAGCCCGTTAGCAGTCCTGGATACTCTCAACATACATAACTTTCAGTTCCCTGCTTGCATTTTCTGGTTAGTCACACGTTTGTTTGCAGTTACAGCTTGAGCCTCCTAGAGAGAACTAATTTCAAGCCTCCAGTTGCTAGCAGCGTCTGCAACATGTCCTAGACTTACGATGTTCTCCCCTGAAAACAACCTTGCTGCAGTTTTCCAGCTCCCGTGCTGATGTCTGTAGAACTTTTTCTAGCGAGGCAGTATAAGCAAGAGCGCGGGGGAGAAGGCAACTCTTCCATTCATCAGCACTGAAGAAGGAGGGCCTGCGACCTTTTGCTTTAAAAGATTTTTTTTTTTTTTTTTCTGGAAATCCTTATCTTGTCTGACCTGATTTTCCTGATGGACTTGCTGGACAGCTGGAGAAACAGCATGAGATAACATCACCTCAAGTAGTGAAGGAAGGAGAGCCAGACTGGCTGAGGGGGAAAGAATTTTGCTCTAGCCTATTTTTAAACTCCCCGTTTGTGCTGGCACCTGTTCCCCACCCAGCCAGCAGCTGGGGGGGAGTGTTTTGGGGCTTTGCTTTCTCTGCACGTTCCCAGGAGAGCTGCTCTGACTCTCGGGAGGATCCGTCATGCAGACTGTGGCATTCCTGCTATTTCTAAAGCTGTGAGCAGAGCAGCAGCATCCTCCGAGATTGTTTTGCTCAGCATAAAATAACGAAAGTGGCATGGCTCACCCCTCTCATGTTTGCTGTCTTTCTGCTCTTCGCAATGATCCTTCGCGTGTTTGCAGTTGATCCCATCCGTATCTATTTCTTGTAAGCATCCATGGACTTTGTTCTTGCATCCCCCCTTTCAAAAGCAGCTAGTTTTCTGTACAGTGTCCTCCAGGATGTCTGTCTCTCACATCCTCCTTCACATGACAGAGGTCCCAGTAGCCCAGGTTTTGTCGCTCTGGTGTGAAGCCCTTGCACAGTCTCACCATCCTGGCGGACAAGGTGCACTGAACACAAGGAGCTCATAATTGCTAGGTCTGGGTTTTGGTGGTTTTTTTTCCTTTCTTACTTTTACCTTCCCTCACGTGTCCCAAGGGCTGTCTGCAGCGGGGCTCTCTCCCCACAAAGCTGCAGGCAACCCTGGCAGATACTTTCCCTGGGGTATTTTTGCTGACAGGTGATATGAGGTACAATGGAGGACTGGAGATGAGGTGACAGGCTGCAAGTGCAGCTTGCCTGGGGACACGTGTGGTTTGTTTTCCCCATTGCAAAGCTCAGGAGAGGGGAAATGTGGATGCTGGGGGATCCCACAGCCGGTATGGCTGAGCAGTGCAGTGCAGGGCTACATAGGCAGACACAGCTGACAGCACAAGGGGCTGATGATTAGTACCCCACTGGAGCAAGAGCTGCTGAGGCATGCTCGGGGCTCAGGAAGAAGTGCTGACAGGGACTCTCCTTCTTTTGGCAGATCCCCTCCGTGTCCTGGCAGGATGTTGGTGGGCTCCAGGAGGTGAAGAAGGAGATCCTGGACACTATCCAGTTGCCCCTGGAGCACCCAGAGCTGCTGTCACTGGGTCTGTGCCGCTCTGGTCTGCTGCTGTACGGGCCTCCAGGGACGGGGAAGACCTTGCTGGCAAAAGCCGTGGCAACCACGTGCGCCATGACGTTCCTTAGGTGAAGAGTGGGGGTCACGCAATGGGACTGACTTCCTCCTGGCAGTGGATGGGCATGCTCTAACTGGCTCCCTCTTCTGCTGCCCCACAGCGTGAAAGGGCCAGAGCTCATCAACATGTACGTTGGGCAAAGCGAGGAGAACGTGCGTAATGGTGAGGAAATGCATCCTGCTCCTGCATGTTGGGAAGATGGGGCTTTTCTGTGGTGCTGGAGGGAAGGAGGTAGTGCTTAAACCCCTCTTCCCAACTTCCACCCACAGCTGCCAGCAAGGGCACAAACCCAACTGTCTCCTACACCCAGTCTGTTCCCTGCCTTGCTGCAGCTTCCCCTCCTGCTCTTTCTGCTCCTGTCGCTCTTGTCCCTGGTGTTCCTGATGGGACAGCAGCCCCTCAGAGACACAGCTGAGCCTCAGGGCCCATCATGCTGGGTGCTGCTTGTACCCACTCCTACTGAGCCCCTCAGGCAGGAGCAGTTGGTGGTAGTGAGGCAGTGGGCAGCTGGTTTCCATCCACAGCTCTTCCCTGCTGGTGATGTAGCAGGTCCTGTTGCTGTTGACTGCTCCTCCAGGTCTTTCTCACCTTTTGTGCTGTCTCCTCCCAGTGTTTGCCAGAGCCAGGGCAGCTGCTCCCTGCGTTATCTTCTTTGATGAACTGGATTCCCTGGCACCCAGTCGTGGGCGGAGTGGAGATTCAGGGGGTGTCATGGACAGGTGAGTGAGCACCACGCGTCCTTGGGAGAGCAGCATACCTGTCTCAGCTGGGGGGATGCACAGGATTTCCCTGCGAGGCAGAGTCCATCCCAACTCTTTTTCTCTACTTTTTCCCTCCCTGCTCCCTTCAGCTCCTCTGCATGGCCTGTCTCCTCTCTCTGGACATTAGTACTGCTGTGTTTGCATTGCCGCAGATTCCTGATTGCCCAAGCTTATTGTGCAAACATTTGGTTAAGACAGAGTCTCCTCCAGCTGCTTCTGTGACTGCCAGCTGCTCCCTTTGGCCTCTCCAGGGTCACGCTTCACACCCCTGCCGTGCTGTCCTCCTATTAGCTGCTGTTTCCCTGTGGTGGGAAACCTTTCAGCTGCCTCTGGTAGAAGCAAAGTATGTACAGCTTGGAGATACCCAGAAACAGGGTTATTTCCCCCAGGCCTCTTCTGCTGAGCTGGTAGTCCCCATCCAATCTTCCTCTCCATCCATGAGGGGTTCTGCAGAGTTTTCCAGTGACACCACATGCCCCCGGCGTCCATCGTCACACACACAAACCAGCAGCTCTGGAAGGGGCTGGGTATGGTGCCCATTGGTCGCCTCAGGTGATCCCAGAACCTGGTGGAGATATCCCCGTTCCAGGAGGTCTGTGCAGCACTGAAGTACTGTGCTGCCAGACCAGCTTAAGCCCCGTGGCCGCAGAACTAGATCTGCAGTGTGTGTGCCGTTAACTGCCCTGAGGACTGTTTGGCAGCGTCACTGGCTTGCCAGGGTGTTCCCGACATGGACTGACAGGGCAGTCTTGCAGCTGAACTTGCTGGGCAGTACCACGTAGTGGGGGAGAGTTAGGACCAGCCAGCACATCCGAGTGGGGAACCTGAGCCATAGCCATGCGTGCCTGCCTATGTTTGGTCTGTGTTGCCAGTGTCTGATAGCAAGTATAAGCACATGTGGCCATCCTGGACGGGTTCAGAGCCAAGCACAGGCCTGAAGGACTGTCTTGATACCAGGGGTTTGTACTCACTTTGCAATGAGCCCACACGTTCACTGGCTGTGCTCAAATGGAGAAGTCTGGATGGCTGTGTCAGGGCTCTTCAGGGAAGAGAAATATGAGCTGAAGTCCAAGACATGGACCTGCCAGTGGCCTTGCTTATTCCTCTTTTCATTTGGTGGCTGAGGGTGACAGTGGGTGACTTGTCAAGGCCTAGTTGTGAGCGTCCTGTCTTGCTCCCTCCAGAGTTGTCTCGCAGCTCCTGGCTGAGCTTGATGGCCTTCATTCCACCAGAGAGGTATTTGTCATTGGAGCTACGAACAGGCCTGACCTCCTGGATCCAGCTCTGCTCCGGCCGGGCAGGTATGTTGCATCCTACTGTGCCTCGCTCCAGGGTAGTTCCCCAGAGCTCCTCAGGCAGTGATGAGCTGGACTGTGTCGCCACCATGTTCCCTCCACAGAGACTGTTCCTAAAGCCCCCTGGCCCTGGCTTGTGGGGGAGATAGGAAGCCAAGAGGAGGCCAGTGCCTATGGCTGTAGCAGCAGCACAAGATACCACTGCTCGTTATCCCCCACCACCCTGGTTATTGCCCCAGCAGCACAGCAGGGCGATAAGGGACCTGCTGTGGCACCAAACTGGTGGGAGGAATTGGTCCCCCAGGGCCTGTTCTGCAGAGCTACCTGTAGCTGACAGACACAGCCTGTCCTCATGCCTGTGGCTTGCCCATCCTGGGGCTGGACTTTGTATCTGCTGTTGCTGGAGCTCACGTAGTTCCTGTCAGCCCGTTTCTCCAGCCTGCCCCAGTCCCTCTGAAGAGCAGCCCTGCCCTCCAGCACGGGCTCCCCCATTGACAGCTCCCCCCAAGACAGCCCTGCCCTCCATTGCTTCCCCCCCAAGCTTTGTATCATCCACGAATTTGGCAGCAAAAGGAGCTGCCCCAGGACTACCCTTCAGTTTCTGGTGCACAGGGCTGAGTACCAGTGGAAGGTTTGTCTTCGCCTGTTCTCAACTGTGTCTCCTCTCTGCTGACAGGTTTGACAAGCTGGTCTATGTGGGCATAAACGAAGACCGGGAGTCGCAGCTGCAGGTGCTGAGCGCCATCACCAGGAAGTGAGTGACCCTGTGCTCTCACAGCAGCCTTCCACCACCCTCCAATGGGTCGCAGCCTTCCTGGGGTTGGTGCGTAGTGTGCTCCAGCTTGGCTTCATGTCTGAGCCCTGGGGAGCACCTGAGTCACTGACCCACAGCCAGCAGGTAGGGGAAGAGGATGTGGCAACTCCAGAAGCAGAACTGGGGCTGGCTTTCCTACAAGATGGGAGCAGCTGAGCTGGCTGTCCAAGTGGAGGGTAGAGTTCTTCAGTCACGGTGCCCACATGCTCTTCCCGAGGAGCTCAGCCAGATCCTAACAGTGTGATGAGACTGCAGTGCAGCAACATGGCAGGAAGCTCCCATTTGCTTCCTGCAAGAGTTCCCCTAGCACATCTCCTGCTGTTTGCCGGTTCAAGGGTGAAGGCAGCTCTGTTCATCTCTCTGCCTCTCCTCCTCTGATGCTGAGGGGTGTTCAGCCTGTGCTCTGTTTTTCCAAACACTGGTTGTGTGGGATCACCGAGCAGTGGGGTTTGGCTGCTTCCCCAGCTGCTTTGAGCTCCTGAGAGCGTCTCTGGAGGGAGAAAAGCAAGCCCTGCAATTCAGGTGCAGAGGTACCACCCACCACAGCTGGGTGAGCAGCTGTGAATCTGCCTCTGCAGGGACTTTCTGTCTTGGATAGCTGTGATCGCTGCTGCCTTTGATGATAAGCTAGCAGGAGAGGCAAGAGTGTGGGCTGGCTGTGAGCATCTTTTCACACCATGTGGCTTGGCAGTCATGCCCTCCAGCACCGTGCTGTTGTTCGTGCTGAAGGAGGCTCACTGTCTGCAGCGTGGCTCTGATGGGATGGTTTGGTGTTACAGTGGTTTGTATTGTCTGTAATTAAACATGTTCTTATCCAGCCCTGGCTGTAGGCCGTTCCCAGGCATGTGGAGCACTTAATTTCTCTGAGTGAGAACTGAAAGTTGCCTTTGATCCTACTTAGCAGGAGAGAGGACCTTGCAGCGGGGATGTTTCAAAGACAAGTGACTGCATTGAAAAAACAAACAAACCAACCCCTTTGATTTTTTTGGAGCATGCAGAGCACAGTCCAGAAGCGGCTAGACGTCGGGCCTCTGATTCCTCCTGCCTAGTCACACTGGCTGCCCTGTCTCTTCTTGTCTGTTTTTTCTGTGGCTTTTACACCTGCAGTTTTCTCTCTTGGCAGGTTTAAACTGGATCCTTCTGTGAATCTCACCACTGTCCTAGAAAAATGCCCGGCTCAGCTGACGGGAGCAGACATCTATGCCCTGTGCTCAGATGCCATGATGTGTGCTGTCAAACGCAAGGTGGAATGGATCGAGGAAGGTAGGAGCCCAGTCCCTACCTGTCCCACGTGTTGGGGCGGCCCAGCACAGGGGCAGAGAGGAGAGTTACCACTACTGGTAACTGGGCTGTGTGAGAAGAGCCTTGACGGCTTTGGGACCACATCTGAATGTTAGGCTCTGGGTTACTGGCAGGCAGGCGGTTTCTGTAGATGTGATCACCTTCACCTCCAGTGCTTGGCCCCGGGGAGAAGGAGAGAGACACAGGTTTTCTTTCCAGTCTCCGGTGGCTGGAGAGGGGGCTGTTGGATCTTGCCAGCCACCTCTGCGCTTGGCTCTCAGCCTTTTCCTGTTCTCTCTCTCATGCAGGGCTGGATACCGAGAGCTCTGCTCTGATCCTGACCATGGAAGACTTCCTGCAGGCTGCTGCGAGGTTGCAGCCGTCGGTCTCCGAGCAGGAGCTGCTCCGGTACAGACTCATCCAGCAGAAGTTTGCTGCCTGCTAATGCTCAGCAGAGCTGGGGCTGGAGGAGTGATGGGGACAGTGTGTTAAGGGGTGCGAGAGAACAGGCACGAACAGGCACAAACAGGCACCTGCCCGCTCTTCTCTGATGGCTCCTGGGCCCCCTTCTTTCGAGTTTGGGTGGAAAAAGTGGCTGTGCAGTTTCTTCAGCCAAAGCCTGGTGGAGGCGCTGCTCTGCTCAGCCAAGCTGGTGGTGGGTCCCTCACATCTCGGGGAGCACTTTGTGGCTGCCAGGAGCATACCGGGGTGACTTCCTCGCGGGCACGAAGCCGAGTCTCGTGGTTGTGGGCAATGTAGGAGTGTCTCCATGGGTGACAGAGCATTGAGGGGGGAGCAAGGCCCAAACTGCACCCAGTTTGGCAGCAAGAGTGGGGCTGGAGGCAGTTGCTTGCTGGGGCATCAGCCCCCAGTGAGGGGTGCTGGCCAGAGGGCAGCAGGACACAGGGCACTGCTGCTGCAGCTGGCCTGGGCTCGACATGGTCTCTGAATAAATACAGGTTTTTGGCACCAGGTATTCACTGCCTGGCCTCCGGTCTTCGCTTGCTGATGGTGTCTGTGGGCTCAGGAAGGTCCCTGCAACCCCCCAGGCGGGCTGGGTGTTGCAGAGAAACCATTGTCCTGCAGATAGAGGGGGGAACACACCCGCGAACTGGGCTGGGGCCACCCTTGTCCAGCAAAGGTTGCCAGAATGGCTGGAGCCCACGGTGGATGAGGAGAGGCCGAGGGAGTTGGGTTTGCTCAGCTGGGAGCTGAGCTCCCTCTGCAGAGGGAGCCCAGTTCTTCCTGGAGGCACTAGGTGACGGGACGAGGCAATGGGGGCAAGTGCCAGCAAGGGAAATTCCCACCGCATACTAGAAAAAAAAATGTGTCACAGGGAGAGGAAGGGCTCCAGCCTTGGAAATACTCGACCCTTGGCTGAAGCAGCCCAGAGCTGCCCTGTCTGCACTAACTTGTGCTGAGCGCCAGTTGGCCCAGACCCCCCCTGAAGTCCCATCTCGCCTCCTTCTGCAGCCTTGTGGCAGCTGCCAGCATGACTGCGTGTGCCCTGCTTCCCAGCCTTTGCCAAGGATGCCAAATAAATCCCCACTTGAGCCGTATGTGGCAGCCAGCTGCCCAGCAGCTTCCTTTGCCTCTGGTAGATCCCTGCAGCTGCTGGTGCGGCTCGTGGCAGCCCCACGTTAAGCCAGGGGCCTGTACATGCCCCAGCCCAAGGGGTCGTTGCTGCCAGGCTTTGCCCCGCTGCTGCCTGCACCCAGACTGCTGGCGGTTGTGTCCCTGAGCCAGGTGTGGCTGGGGAAGACCACCTCCCCGCTGAGCTCCTCTCCAAAGGGCTGGTTCTCCATCACGAAGACCCAGCTGACACGTGCCTCAAGCCCTGTTGCTCTGGCTCTGGCACCTGAGCGTGTTCAGGCAGAGCTGTCCCCGACCGCAACGCGCTGCTGGATCTGGCCACCACCTCTTCCCCAGGGCGGGCAAGGAGGGAGCTGCAGCCACATCAAAAGCGCTGGTGGGGTGTGCGGAGCCTCTCCCCCCTGGGAGCTCTGGTGAGGGGGTGGGCACCCCTGGAGGCCGGGTGGGGGGGGGGGGGGGTGCGAGGGAGAAAAGCAGTTGCTGTACACCCCCATGAGCAGTGCTGCAGTGGGATCGGCAGTGATGTGCAACCACCCAGGAGCCAACCCACCCTTGTCTCCGCTTCAATGGGAACCCCAAACCCCACACCACAGGCATGACTGGCACCTGCAGCCGGGGGCTTGGGGGTGAGGCTGTGCCTGCACCCACCCCATGCTCCCTCCAGGCTGGGAACTTCCTTCCCTGGGAGTCCTGAGGCAGCTGCGGCCGTCCCCCTTGCCCCATACCCTGCCCATACACGGATACATGGACACACGGACCACGGGCTCCGGTAGCTCTCACGAGTGGTCTTAATTAACGGGTGAGGGCTCTCGGTGATGGCCCCAACCCCCTGCTTGTCCCCAGAGCCACTCGCAGCTCTCAGCCACCACAGTCTCGTCCCTACGGCTCCCTCAGGCCGTCTTCTTCACGACGTGGATGAAGTAGCAAGGGACGTGGGCCTGCCCCGGCGTGTAGGGCTGGAAGTCTCCCAGCACGCTGTGCTGGCACTTCCCCTGGAAGGCGCCTTTCAGCAGGGCCGTGAAGGCCTCCAGCCGGTGCGGGTAGTACGAGAGCCGAAACTTGCTGCAAGGAGGCAACGATGGTGAGGTGGGGACGGTGGGGCGGGGCGCCAGCCAGCCCCCCCCGTGCAGGGAGCCACCCCCGCAGCACCTCTCACCTCAGCTCTGGGGCTGCCCCCGCCTCGGTGGGGGGGACCTGCACTGTGTAGTCCAGGGTCACCATGTGTGCCTTGTTGTTTACCAGTAGCACCGAGGTGGTGATGTCCTTGGTCAAGTCACTCTGGGGGACCGCAGGAGGATGTCTGTGCCCTGCGGGGATGCAGTGGCCCCCGGCCTGGGCACAGCCCTGCTCCCTGGCCCCGCCTGGCCCCCTCGGGGCCAGGGGGCTGGGGTTGGGGCAGAGGGGAGTGGGACTGGGGAGGGTCTGCCAGCCACCGACCTTGTAGTAGATGTTCTTGCCAGGCGGCGCACAGCCCGTGGCCAGGATGTGGTCATAGTTGCGGTGGTCGATGACCAGGACACCCCCAGGCCGCACCATGCTGGCGATGTTCCTCAGGGCCAGCTTGTGGTCACTCTGGTCCCCTGGGGAGGAAACCGTGGTGTTCCCAGGCACTGGCTGTGCCCCATGGCACAGCCCATGGGGCCCCATCTCACTCAGACACACACACACCCCCCGCCCCCACCAATTCCCCC
>NW_008794584.1:365655-366415 GCF_000699145.1 Aptenodytes forsteri | reverse complement strand
CCCCCCGCCCCCACCAATTCCCCCCCCGCCAGTCTCAGCTTGGCAAACCCGCAGCCCCACCCATGGTATGAGCTCAGGCACGTTCTCAGCCTCACTGGGGCAGAGTGTGCCATGTGGGGAACCCACCACCCCGCTTGTGGCACAAGCCTGGGTGTGTCTCCAGCCTTGCCAGAGATGTGACATAGATGCATGCAGCTCCAACCACCACCACGGGACCCAATGGCCCCACTCATGCCACAAACTGGGGCGCGTTCTCAGCCTCCCTGGTGACACAGCAACTCCACCGTGCGTAATCCACTGCCCCACTTACGGCATGAGTTAGGGCACGTTCTCAGCCTGCTGGGAGACGCTGTGCACATGTGCATACGTACCTCCCCTCCACCCCCCTTCCCCCCCAGCTCACCTTTGAAGTCAGGCAGGTGTGCGAAGGAGTTGCCCAGGCAGATGACTGCATCAAACCCATCCCCTGGCTTCTCCAGGTCCTTCTCCAGTGTGAGCCAGTTGGCCTCCTCGATGACTGTAGCACAGGGGAGCGGATGAGGGCAGGGACACCCCACCTACCGAAGTCAGGCAGGTGTGCGAAGGAGTTGCCCAGGCAGATGACTGCATCAAACCCATCCCCTGGCTTCTCCAGGTCCTTCTCCAGTGTGAGCCAGTTGGCCTCCTCGATGACTGTAGCACAGGGGAGCGGATGAGGGCAGGGACACCCCACCTACCCAACAGCCTCCCCTGCATGCAAGACACCCACCCCCCCCACCAC
>NW_008794584.1:362662-364209 GCF_000699145.1 Aptenodytes forsteri | reverse complement strand
GGCTCCGTGGCCCCCCTGCTGCTCGCAGGATCGCGCCCAGGCTGGCCAGTCTGGGCCGGGCGCTCCGGCCCCCCCCCGGGGTCGCCCACGCAAGTCCCTTTTCCTTTGGTACCCGCAGGACACGGCGGGGTGAGACCCCAGAGCGGGCGGCCGCGGGGGGCTGGGGCTGCATGCCTACAGCTCATCAGCTGGGCTGTGAGTGAGCGGAGCCTCCTCCTGGACCCCGCTCTCCTCCAGGGCCTCCCCCGCGGCTGGGAGGCCGGCAGCTCCCTCGCTCTCATCCTTCTGGCCCTTCTTCTTCTTCTTCCCGCTCTTTTTCTTGCTCTGCTTCTCCCCCACGCTTGCCAAGTCACCCTTCTTGCCAGTCCACTTCTCTGCCAGGCAGCCTGGGGAGGAGAGGGGCAGAGGGGGCCCTGAGGGAGAAGCGGGGCTCCCCGTGCCCTGGCGGGGCTCCCCCGCCCTCCCTAGCACGCCTGCGCTGGCCCGGGCAGCAGCCAGGACTTACTTGTGTCCTTCCCTTTTAGCACGTGGTCGGCGCAGAGGAACTGGGAGAGATCCTCCGTCTGGTGGTGCCTGTACCAGTCCTCGATCACGTCTTCGTACTCCTCCACCAGCACGTCGCACTAATGCGGAGTGGAGAGCCCAGCTCCAGCCGCACGCCACCAGGGCAGGACCAGGACCAGGACCAGGACCAGGGCAGCAGGTCCTGCCGACGCCTCCGTTCCCGGCAGCGCACCCCCAGACCCTCTCTCCCCCTGCGCTCCAGCCCACAGGCGGCCACCGAGGGCCAATCCCACCGGGCCGGGTACCTGCTTTTTGAGGTCAGCCACCTCAGCGGAGGTCTCATTCCACAGCTCGTAGGGGATGTCCATCACTACCTTGACGCCCTTGTGCACCAGGTTGTGCAGGGTCTCGAATGTCTCCGACATGCCCTGGGGGAGCAAGCGCTGCCTGGTGAAGTGGTGTTCCTCCCGCTGGGCTCCTGCTCTCCCCTGCCCAGGGACGCAGCTACATGCAAGCCAGCCAAAATCAGGGTCCCCGGGGCATCAGCGTTACCAGGAGAGAGTTCAAGTGGCAGCGAGTTCCCCTCTGCAAACCCGCTCCCAAAAACAGGAAGACACGGGCCAGGCAAGACAGCCCCCAGCTCCCTCCGTGCAGGTGAGGGCCTGCCCACCCCCCCCAAGGACAGCACCCCACACCTGACTCGGGGGGCAGAGCGGCCTCGCATGCTGGGCGCTGGCAGGGGATCCAAGAGGATGGAAGAACGAAGCACAGTTCGGCACCCCAGCAGTGCAGGGGTGGGCGAGGGACGCTTGGGAGCAGGGGACTGGAGGACAGCCCTCACCTTTGCGAATCTGTTACTGCCGCTCCTCTCCTTGTGCAGGTTGTAATCCAACAGCCGCTTGCAGATGTTCTCCGTCACCTCGATTAACCGGATGTCCCTGCACGGAGAGGAGGGAGGGCTCGGGCTCGGCACTGCCCCCCAAGAACAGCCAGGGCACAGGGTGAGCCTCAGCCTGGCCGCGTGATGGGGGGAGTGCTCTGCG
>NW_008794584.1:361121-362410 GCF_000699145.1 Aptenodytes forsteri | reverse complement strand
CCAGGGCACAGGGTGAGCCTCACCCTGGCCGGTGTGATGGGGGAGTGCTCTGCGGCTCCGAGGCTCCCCCCCAAGCAGAAGGAGCACCCCCCGGCTGCCCTGCCCTGCCCTGCCCACCCCACCAGCCCTGGCACAGTTTAGTTTCCTCGGAGGAGCCGTGCGCAACGCAGCGCAGCGCAGCCTACCCGCAGGCTCCCGAAGCCCCTGCAGACCGCAGGCAGCGACAGCAGCAGGAGACCACCCGTCCCACTCTCACTTACGACTGCGTGTACTTGACGGCAGAGCCCTTCCCATCCAGGAAGCCATACTTGGTGTCAATCACCTCCTTGGTCTTGCCCGTCTCCTCAAAAGCGGATTTCAGCTCCACCGCCACGTACTTGCACACTGCGGGAAGGAAAGCACAGGCAGGTTAGGGGGTTTCACTGCTCCGATGGGCAGCGCGACGCAGCACCTGGGGACGGGACAGCAGCAGAAACAAGCACCGGGAGTCGGGTGCACTAGAGCCGCTGTGAGCAGAAAACAGACGCCTCGGCCATTCAGAGAAATAATTGGGAACGGCTCAACTGATTCCACTGGAGGTCCCTTGAAGCGGAAACACCCGAATCAATGCTTCAGTGTAAGTGCCTCCACGCAGCCAGCTGCTACGGCACAGCTGGGGAGGCGGATGGCGCCAGTTCTGCCTGCAGGTTTCCCGACAGCTCCACTTCACAGCCACCGAAGCCTCCGCGCCACAAGCCGCTCCCTTCCTCCTGGAAGAGGATGGGGTCTTTTCGCAATGCAAGCCCCGGCATGGGTCACAGCTCCTCCGCACCACACCAGCACATCCCACCTGGATAACAGTTCCCCCAGTGCCCCGGGAACACGGGGGCTGCGCTGGGGACCGAGCGGCTGGCAGGGCTCAGTGGGCCAGGTGGCGGGACAAGGTGCTGGCTACTGACTGTGTCACTGCACGAGCGGCCGTCAGCTCCAGCAGCACCACATGGGGCACTGCCTGCAGCAGAGACCACGGCACCAACAGCTTATAACACAGCACATGTTTTTTTTAAAAAAAAAAAAAAAAAAAAGGGGAAACAAAAGCTTTATTTCTTCTGTAATGAAGAGTCTGACAGAGCTATAGAAACAGAGAGCAGGAGAAGAGAAATATCTCGGGGGGTTACAAATGGAAATGTGGAGGAATGGAAGCCAGGCACAGTGTGGCCCTTCCTCCCCCAAAGCTGGGGTCCTGGGAGGCTGGAGAAGGCTTTGTCCTGTGCTGCGGACTCCTGTTTGCCGGGAGCCAGCTCTTCTTC
>NW_008794584.1:356050-358066 GCF_000699145.1 Aptenodytes forsteri | reverse complement strand
CTTTTTGTTCTTCCCCGTCTACTAAAAAGGGTATTACACCTCCACCGCCACGTACTTGCACACTGCGGGAAGGAAAGCACAGGCAGGTTAGGGGGTTTCACTGCTCCGATGGGCAGCGCGACGCAGCACCTGGGGACGGGACAGCAGCAGAAACAAGCACCGGGAGTCGGGTGCACTAGAGCCGCTGTGAGCAGAAAACAGACGCCTCGGCCATTCAGAGAAATAATTGGGAACGGCTCAACTGATTCCACTGGAGGTCCCTTGAAGCGGAAACACCCGAATCAATGCTTCAGTGTAAGTGCCTCCACGCAGCCAGCTGCTACGGCACAGCTGGGGAGGCGGATGGCGCCAGTTCTGCCTGCAGGTTTCCCGACAGCTCCACTTCACAGCCACCGAAGCCTCCGCGCCACAAGCCGCTCCCTTCCTCCTGGAAGAGGATGGGGTCTTTTCGCAATGCAAGCCCCGGCATGGGTCACAGCTCCTCCGCACCACACCAGCACATCCCACTCGGATAACAGTTCCCCCGGTGCCCCGGGAACACGGGGGCTGCGCTGGGGACCGAGCGGCTGGCAGGGCTCAGCGGGCCAGGTGGCGGGACAAGGTGCTGGCTACTGACTGTGTCACTGCACGAGCGGCCGTCAGCTCCAGCAGCACCACATGGGGCACTGCCTGCAGCAGAGACCACGGCACCAACAGCTTATAACACAGCACATGTTTTCTTTTATTAAAACAAAAAAAAAAAGGGGAAACAAAAGCTTTATTTCTTCTGTAATGAAGTCTGACAGAGCTATAGAAACAGAGAGCAGGAGAAGAGAAATATCTCGGGGGGTTACAAATGGAAATGTGGAGGAATGGAAGCCAGGCACAGTGTGGCCCTTCCTCCCCCAAAGCTGGGGTCCTGGGAGGCTGGAGAAGGCTTTGTCCTGTGCTGCGGACTCCTGTTTGCCGGGAGCCACCTCTTCTTCAAGTCCTGCTTTGGGAGAAGGGCCAAGCCCGAGCAGGAATGGTCTGACAGCAATGAGCCACCGCATCTTCTCCCAGGCAATGACGTGAGTGGAGAGATGTGCCGCACGCAGGGAAAGAGCGAGGTGGCTTCTCCAGGGCTGCCGTGCACGTGCCGAGAAGCCCTGTGTGCACCTCCTGCACTTTCCTTTCTCTGCTGGCACCAGGGGCTGGAGGTGACTGCAGCCATTTCTCAGGTGGGACGAGTGCTCTTTCCTGCAGCCCCCCTGGACTTGGGCCTCGAGGACGTCCCTCTCCACACCACACCTGCTGCAGCGTCCCCACGCATGCCAGGAGCGCTCACTGCTGGGTCCAGTTATCCAGATGCTGCTCACGGCTATTGCTGCGCGCTGACACAGGTTCCAAGCCTGGGCAGGAAGAGGAGCAGCGCGTGGTCAGTGCTCGCTGTGATGCTTCCCTGAGGTTATGCAGGTGCCACAGCACAGCTCGGACATCAGTGTCTCCAGAGCTGCTTCCCCGGCAGGGAAAGCTTTGCAAAGAGCTCCGGAGTTTCATTTCTTCCTTTTCTCTTTGCTGTCACGCTCCAAGTGTCCCTGCACAGCAAAGACAGAGGAAACCACGGCAAACAGCAAAGGTTCGTCGTGACCTGCCCTGGATTGCCTGTGAAGCCTTTGGCTGCTTGCGAATCAAGGGGCTGCTCAGGGAGGAAGCGTCACTGAGGCCGAACTGTGAGCAGCAGAGGCGACCAGCCCCAGCTACGAACCGCCAGGCGATTAGTGCCTACTGGAAACAGCAGTGACTGCCAGGGCGCCCCTAAACCTCTCACCTAGGACAGGACGGAAGACAGCCGCCAGCAGGGGCAGGCCGCGGGAGGCTCCGCTCCGCTGCAGGGGCACTGCTGGAGACTTGCTCCCGCCCAAGCGCACAGCAGCAGCGGCCACTGCGAAGCGCCCCTGCGCTCGCCCCTCTCCTCCACCGGCGGAGGGGCTGCGGGGGCAGGCAGGAGACGGACGGAGGGGCAGCCCGCAGGGGCGCAGTCGGGCCCCGGGGCCG
>NW_008794584.1:354222-355210 GCF_000699145.1 Aptenodytes forsteri | reverse complement strand
GCGCGACCTTCAGCAGCACCACCCGGACGGCCATGAGCAGGGCTGCCGAGGCACGGGCCGGAGGCACTGCAACAGAGGGGACGGGGTGACACCTGCCACAGGCACCCCGCTGCCCCCACGTCCCTTCCAGGGCCGCGGTGGGGCCAGGTCGGGGGGTGTTCCCAAGACTTCAGGTCCAACAGGCTCCCCGCCAGGGCCCCCTGTGGGCTTTTGTCAGCCTCACGTGTCCCCAAGACACCTCATGTCACCCTCGCACTGTCCCCGAGAGCAGGCTGGCTCTGACCCACCTTCCCCATCCTCCCCACAGAGATGGAGCTTCATCCCCTCTTCCCCGGCCCCACGACACTGTGGGGACCCACCCCGACCACCACACGGCCCCAGCCAGGAGCCCCGCAGGGTTTCCTCCCCAGCAACCGACGTTCCCGCCACGGCAGGGCCCGGAGACTCACCGGCCGTGCTGCCGGGACACGGCTCTGCTGCCCCCTCATTGCCTGTGGGATGAGAGAGCGGCTGAGGAGGTGGCAGCAGCCCAGCACCAGGTGTGTGGCGCTGCCTGTTGCCTGTGGGATGAGAGAGCGGCTGAGGAGGTGGCAGCAGCCAGGTGGGGTGGCAGCAGCCCAGCACCTGTGGCGGGGCCCGCCAGTTGGGGCAGCAACGTTGGCCCGCGGGGCCTCGCACCTGCTCCCCACCAGCCCCCATCCTCGGGAGCCACTGGGGCACCGGGCTGGGCTGCAGCGGGCAAGACGGGTGGCAGCGGAGCCATACCCGTGATGTGGATGGGGCTGGAGCTGTGGGCCGGGGAGGTCCTGTCGGGCCCCACGTGGCAGGCGAGATCCCCCTCGGCCGGGGGGTCATCAGGGAGGAGGGAGACGGTGCAGACGGTGCCGCCATCCTCCCGGGAGGCCCCGTAGGCAAAGGACTGCAGGGCGCTGCCGTTCCCGCTGGAGATCCAGACGGCGTGGCCAGAGCCGGGGGCCAGGTCACTCAC
>NW_008794584.1:333216-353215 GCF_000699145.1 Aptenodytes forsteri | reverse complement strand
CGCGGTGGGGGGCGCTGCCGGCGCCCCGGGAGAGCGCGGGAACGGGGCCCGGCCTCCACCGGGGCAGCTGCTGCTGCAGGGGACTGGGCTTGTGCGCGTTGACAGGGACACAGCGAGATCCCGTCCCACGGCGTCCGCAGTTTGCAGCACTGCACGAGGTCTGAGACCCAGGGTCGGAGCCAGGCGGGAAAGCCCTCTGCTTTCTTTTTCTTCAGCCAGAGACAAACACACCAAAAAAAAAAAAACCAAAAAACCACCACCCTGCTACAGTGCCACACAAAGACTGCGGGTGCGGGGCTCAGCGACACGAAACACTCCCAGGACAGGCCTGGCTCGGCCACCTTGGTCTCCTGCGGTCAAGGCTGCCGCTTCGTGCAGTAGAACTTGTGCCTTCTTCACAAGTTTCAAGGCGTATGTATTGAAATAAAACAAAACATGTCCAATCACTTTAACACGTACCCATCATTAAGGCATATGTTTTGCAAGGATTTTTCTTCAAAAAACAAAATATATCTCTTTTTCATCATTTCCAGCATTCACTTCATGCTGTTTTATGACCTCTTCATCTTTGCAGCTGCAGCCAGCGCTCGGAGAACAAAGAACCCCCACCACTCTCAACCCAGCAGCCTGGTGGGAGCAGCGATACTGCTTGATTTCCATACGCCACATCTTGATAGCTAGTGATCCTTTAGGAAGTGCAAACGAACTTCAAGAGAGCCGCGTTTCCTTGCCATACAGCTTGGCGACTGCCCCGTCTCAATACAAACATCAAATTAATCTTGCAAACGTTTGAAGAACCCGAGAACTGACTTAACACTTGAAACCCGCAGGGGGCAAAGGCAGGACTGACACGTGCTTCCTCCCTCCCAGCAGCAGCATCACCGTGCCCGAGGACAGAGCTACTCCACGTTGAGCTTTGTTTTTATGTTCATGGCTGCCAGCTCCGCCACAAAATAACGGAAGACATGGGGCACAGGGACAACCTCGATCGTGTCCACCTCGCTGCAGACAGAGCAGGAGTACCTCCTGTTGCTTGTCACAGAGGAGGAGTGTGGCGGTTTCTCCAGCACAGGAGACGTCATGCTGCCGCAGCTCATGCAAACATAGGCTATGGAGCCATCGGAGCAGTTGAACAGGCGGTCTTGCAGCAAGAAAGACGTGCCGTGAGCCAGCAAAGCGTCACGCTCCATCTCGCCGAAGCGAATCCCACCTTCCACGTTCCTCCCCTTGACGGGCTGGTTGGTGACAGCGTCTCGGGGCCCCGTTGTCCTCACCTGGAACTTGTCCGAGACCATGTGGCGCAGGCGCTGATAGTACACCACTCCCACAAAGATCTCCGCCTCCAGCTCCAGGCCGCTGATGCCACTGTACATCTTTTCTGTCCCAAAGAAGTTATAACCTGCGCTCACTAAAGTCTCACCGAAGTATTTCAAAGCAGAGTTCTTCTCCGTGAAGGTGAAGGGAGTGGCGTCGTAGGAGACGCCGTGCAGCGCTGCCGACTTCCCCGCCATGCTCTCGATTAACATCCCAATGGTCATACGGGAGGGAAAGCCGTGAGGGTTGAAGAGGATGTCTGGAACCATCCCGTTCTCTGTGAACGGCATATCCTCAACTGGCCAGAGCTGGCTCAGGATACCTTTCTGTCCGTGACGGCTGGCAAATTTGTCTCCGACAGTTGGATTTCGGGGAACCCTCACAGTGATGCAAGCCTTCTTGAATTTCCCAGTGCCACGGTCATTACTGCATAACCTGACGTTGTCTACAATGCCGACTTCCTTATTCCTGTGTAGGTGGAAAAACAATGACAGCAAAGGTGTCAGGTGTGCTAATGATTTTTAGCTAGGAAAGGGAAACAAAGGGAAAAAACCAAACCACTTAATAAGTCTCATAAAATGCCGTGGGACAGCTGGGGAACAACACCGTTCTTGAAAAGTACTATTCAGTAGCAAGGGAAATCAGTCTGCGTAAGAATTAGGGCAAGGAAGCAATACAATGGCATCACACAAGTGCCATTCATTTGCTTTTTCTAATACTGGAAGCACAGCCACAACTTTCAGGTGATCAGGTAATGTGCCGCCCCTGATTTAAAATAAAGATCATTTAAACCTAGTTTGTCTGTATCGCGCTTTATCTGACAAACTGCATCCCAGTGCCATTTGTTTTGTGTTAAGGCAGCAGCCCCTCTCCCTACCCCCAACAAATTCACACCATCTTGGTGGGATACCACAATAAAGAACCGGGTTCAGTGCAAAGCAGAGAGGAAAGTTCAGAGCAGAAAGGGAAGGCACCGTGTGAGCTGAGAGGGCTTTGCCAACAAGCGCCTTGTTCAGGTCTCCAGATGAACCCTCAGCCTGACGTTCCGCGTGCTAGGTGTCTGCTGCAGGCTTAACTTGTTATAGAGCTTTCAGCCCAAACTCTCCACTTGTTTTGGAGACAACAGCTAAGGAATAAATACATTTTGTCCCATATTAAGACAAGGTTACTTTTCTTCTTCTCCTTTGAAGTCCTAAAGAACACAGTGTTTGCGGAGTACCTAAGTTTAGCTTCTGTTTCAAAGTTATTATTTTGCAGTGTCCAATGCAACCAGGATACAGGCCATCACAAAAAAAAAAAAAAAAAAAAAAAGGAAAACCGTGCTTCATAAGCCTCTTCCAAGCTTGTTCAAACTTTTGAAGTCAAAGCCTCTGTCCTCCCTCTCTTCCAAGCCATGCATAAGATCTAGCAGCATATGCAGCGCTTAAGACAACAGGGAGAACTCCCCCTTAAGGGCCCCAGGACTCTGGGGCAAATTGCGGGCAGGAGTCAACACTGAGAGCTGGGAACCTCATCACTCTATAGGAACCTAAATAATTACCTGATTTGGACCAAGAATGAACAAAAGCTGAATGGTACAGAGGTAAAACGGCTCTCTGGATAAGGAACCTGAACTAAGGCCAGGCTGGCATGAGAGAGCTGGGGAGCAGGAGCGCGGGGTGGGACAGCCAGAGAGGGCTCCACAAGTGCAAGGACGAGGCTGAGCTTACAGATGCCCACTACCACGCGCCAAATCTCTTAGCCCTGCTCTACGACCAGGATGACTAATTCTACAAGTCCACAGCAGTCTCCCCAGTGCAACTAAGGCACCATCTGTTACAGACTAATAAACAATAGCTTCCCCAGTAATGCCAGCTACTGTGTTACCCAAGTGCTTCTCAAACTAATTCGCCTTCACAATGTGAATAACTACACAGCATTATCCGCACTCTATCAATGCTGTAGAGAGACACAGGTAAGGCCTGAAGTTGTACGGACAACTGGGAGTGCAGGACGCATTTAAATATATCAGTTTTTGTCGATGTTTTTGCTTCCCTCTCCTGAAAGAATTAAGAGGATTTTAATGAAATCCTCAGCAGCCTTCTCTCTTTCAACTGAAGTTCAAAAATCTTACAAAACTTATCCCCGAAATATTCCAGGGGGAGGGAGGGGTGTAGTTGACGCATTTTAATATTCTAGCAGTTTGGAAGCTGCATTGTTAATAAAAATGCTCTTTGAACCCCTAATCCTGTAACAACTTTGCTTACAAGGTTTTCTGGCAAGTCTCTGGGACCAGGCACTTTGTCTTGGTTTTCTGTTTGGTGTTCCTTTGGGTTTTTTTAGACAGAACGCCTTGCGAGTGTTAATTGCAAGTCAATTAACAAAAAGCTACAGAAAACTACTGTGGGAATGGGCAGAGGAACAGTCCTTGGGAGAGAACAAAACATTTCTGCAAGCTCGCTCTTTTTACCGGCCTCAGATTCTCCTCCTGGGATAAGTCAGGCTCTGCAGCATACACTGGCTTAGAGAAAAGCCATGATACACACATGGGAGCCACCTACAACATGAGCTTCATGCTCTCTCTGTCAAGACACGGACACTATCACATGAGGAGAAAAGGAAACACCTGGAGGAAAAGATACTGCAACTCATCAGGGCCAACCGCTCTCAGACTGCTCACCACCAGGTGTGGAGGAGCCAGGAGGGACAAGCTGTACTTACGGATAGTACACAGTGAAGGTCTCCCCTGTGTTGAGGTTCATGAAGCTGTAGAAGGGGTCCCCAGGCTGTAGGATAGAGCCAACAAAAGGCAGTCCGTCGGCATCCAACTTCTCCGTAACATTTGGATCACCAGGCCTGATGCCAAATACTAAATTATCGCCTGCCCTGCTGGCTTTAAGGGAAAGGTCAATGCTCTCCATCTTGATAACGCTTCCATAGGCAAACCCTCTCTGCCAGGAAGATTTGTTGACAATCTGAAAAGAAGAAACAAAGGCCTGTTAAAGACTTGCTAATAACTTCAACAAAGAAAACATTTCCATTCCGATCTGATGCTTACCTTTTTAATGTTGCCTTCCTAAGCAAAGCCTGCCAGCAAGTCACCATTCCAAAAGGCCCAAACCTCCTGTAACCCCAGTATTTTTCAATGCTGGAAGCCCACTGCCTTGCACAAGGGAGCTCCGCTCCACTCTCAGTACCTCTGGCATTACCTGCGGTAACAACACTTAATCGCTGTGCTCCTATATCTGCCCTAACAGAGTCTGTGGACTAGCAGAAGCAGAAAACAGGCTCTTCTCAGCCCTTCTTCCCAGTCCCCCACATCAAATTCCTTTACAGGAACAGCAGGATTTCTCCTTTTGGTGGCTTACCATTGCATCTTCCATGTCATAGCCGCTGTAGGAGATGACAGCCACAATTGAATTGGTGCCGATCGGATAGCTGTCCATACCGTAATAGTCGTACATGCTGGGCCGCACCAGAGGGCTCTGGGGAGTGTGAAGGTGGTACAGCTTGTTATCTGAGCGGTCCTTGTAGTTATAAACTGGAAACCCCATGGTTTGCTTTCCTATAAAGAAACAAAGTTGGATTTATTCAGAATCAATTCGAAGTTAATCTATGTTTCATCCTCCATGTATCTTGTTAAGAAGAAAGCTAGAAATACTTACAATTTACAGGGATTATCAATCTTAAAACCCTTGGAATGTAATAATTGCCCTAAGTCCAGCTATAAAAGTTTCTATGAACGACAACACTCAATTCTTTTCATAGCATTTCATAAGGACTATTTGTAATTTTGTGTCTTTTCTGCAATTTCAAAATCTCCAATAATGCTGGTGCGGTGTTTTTTGGTTTTGTTTGGTTTGTTTTGGGTTTTTTTTTTTCCGCTCCCCAGAGTTTCCCATAGTGAGGCACACCTTACTTATTTCCAGGCCAAAACCCATTTGCTTCTGCAGTATAAATATATTGGCAAGGAAAACAAGTTTTGAACACAGTCACATTGGTACTTTCAGAAAAGTATGAAAACATGCTAGTGTTTTAAGGACATCTTTCTGATAATATTGTCGGAAATGTAATATGCTAGCAATGCTATCGAGGTAATGAGACCTGCTCTCTTGAAGTCCCTACCCACACACTTTCTCTTAGCCTGCCTTTTTTTTTTTTTCTTAAATAAGCTTCTTGCACATCACTTGCACCTCAGCTGATTGAAACCCCTCTACGTACCCTATCCCAACTTCTTTTACACAACCAAATTAATCAATTTAAATCTTTGTCAAATAGTTGCCAGAAAAAAACCCACCCTGTTGCCACAGTGCTGTATTACTCTCTTGCAACAGAGGCCTAGCAAGTGTCCTCTCAACAGCTGCAGTGTCAAGACAGCAGTCGCTCACCGAAAACAGGTGGCAAGGAAACCTCACACTAACTACTGCAGAGCATCTACTGTAGCTATCAGTCAGAAGTAGGTTAACCTCTGTCAGTTGCGGGGACGAGAGGACTGTTGGCAGCACAGTTGTCAGACATTAACACCACCAAACAGCTGGTGCAGCGCCCTTCACTTGTCTATATGATCAACAACATTAAATTAAGAAAAAAACCAGCCAAAACTTACTAAAGGCTTAAGGAAGGCAACATGAGTGCAACAACCTAAAACTGCCCGCTGCAAGGCAGCCAGGATGATAAACTTCACTTCATTTACTTTGCCATGAAAAAAATGGCTGCTAATCAACCTCAATGTTGAAACAGCTGGGAAGAGCTGTTATTTGGGAATGCGGGAAGACACTGGAATAGACACGTGAGAGATTTTTTTTTTTTCCCCGTCTCCCTTGCCCAGGGACTTGCAGCATTACGTGCTACAGCACTTACCCATCTGGCACTGGTACATGTTTCGTGGACTTTGATTGTGGTCGGAAAAGGGGATGAGGTTGGCCACCACGCTCAGGATGCTGTGAGGGAAGAGCTCCTGGTGAGTGGTCATTCCGGGCACCACCTCTGACTCCAGCGAGGCCACATTCATGAAGATCTGCAAGCGTCAAATTGGGCAATGCTCATTCACTTCCTTCTTTTGTAGGGAAGGAAGCAAAACAAAGCTGCCTCCGATGCCTTTTTATCCATTTCAGTTTTAGCTGCATTTGTTGTCTGCACCTTAGTATATTAGCAGGCAAGAAAAACATCAGACAGCTGTTAAACTACCTATCACAATCACAGACCAACTGCAAGGAAAGCAAGCCTGGAATTACAAAACTGCAGTAACATGTCCTCCTTCCTGTCTCCCATTTTAATTGTTCCAAATGGGCAAGTTCCCCGGCAATCCGCTGCTTGGCTGCCCATGGGCAATTTGGAGAACACGATGTAACACAAGATGAGACAGTGCACACAAGACAGCAATCCTTTGCCTCAAAAGCTTCACTAAGTTAATACTGGGAGCAGATTTCAGTATCTCAAAAAGATCCCTACAGTCCATCTAAGACATTTATTGGAAACCAATTAGCTTAGCAGGAGGTCAGAAAACCGTTTTGCCACCTATTTTAGCTCTTCAACACAAGCTCCCAATGTCCCATCCTCAGCTCCTTTCACAAATGTTTTCCAAAACATTGTTTTTGATGCCGGGTACCTCTGTAACAGTCAGGGCTTTATAAAGGAAATATGCAAACCCCACCTGTTCCAGAGTACCAATCCATTCATTCCTTCCATAGAACAGGTTTCTGACAGGCCGCACCATCCGGCAAGGGGTAGTAAAAATGAACAACCCAGGATACAGACTGGGTTTTCCTGTCATTGGGATAAGGACCACTTCTGCCCGTGCGGGAAATCTCTTCTCTTGTGTTATCTGTTTGTGCAAAGAAATACAGATTTAGAAACACAAACCAACACTGGTGTAGTTAAGCTGCATCCAATAGGCTACGCAGTGAAAATGCCAACCACAGGTGTAGCTACTAATATAAAATGGTGGATAAAAGATTTTAAAAATACTTCTAGAAAAACGTCCACCGAGAAAAGGACAGAATATGTCTATCTTACTTTTTCAAGAAAAAAAGTTCTTTTAATAATGACGACTTCATAAACCAGACCAAACATACGGATATAAACAAGAAAAACAGAAAAGCCCACTCCAATACTAACATACAGCCAAAGATAACTTATTGGGACAGATTAAAAAAAAAATAGAACGGAAGTTTAAAAAAAAGTTCCAAACATGCCTATTTTTGACCACTGCATATTAAGGATGTTTAGCTAAGAAACATTTTCATTTTAAACAAGACAACCTTGAAACGGCGGAGGGTTTGTGCAATCTCAGGAGCCAGCTCCCACTCTACCCAGCCCACCACAGAGCCGTCCAACACAACCCTGTAACACTCCGTGTAAGGCTTGCTTGGAGTCGCATCAATGGGGGTGACACCTGTGAGAAGAGGGGATTGGTAGAAGGAACAGCCAAAAAAGCAAACAAACCACAGAAGTTATTTCTGCAGGAAGCCTCAATCCACATCAAAAAGCTTTCTGAGACATCAAAAAATTCAGACCTACAGGGCAAAGCTGTAGATTACTTCATGGAAAATATAAAACATGCACAACTAAGAATGCCATTCCCCTCCCCAATTTTTCTGATTGAAATAAGGATTCCCATTACTGTGGTAATCACAAGTGAGCTGCAGTTGAATTCAAGTCACCAGCAGCATTAGAAAGTCACTACTTGGTCCGATTTCTTAGAGCTTGTACTGTGCAATTCCTTGTGCTTAAGTGAACATCTTCACTGTACAGCACACAGCTAAGAGACGTTTACATTGAACTTTACACTCTCCAAAGGGTTGACACGCCTGTATAAGCAGCGTGCTATTTACCACTAAGCAGAAGCACAGTAAGTACAGGTTTAACTCGATTTCACCTTCTCAAGTTAACAGTGTACAGTGATGGTATCTGGAGAACCTTTCCCAGATAGTGGTTTGCAGGGCAGAAAGGTAAAAAAAGAAGACTGCTTCATTAAATGATCAAGCCAGTAAAACATACCTAGGGAACATAACAAAGGTGGAATGTCTGTCACGGGCACCATCTCTGTCACTATTTCACACACAGCTGTCATGTGGTTCATCAGACCGCAGGGTTCTCCATCTGGGGTGTCCACAGGGCACAGGAAGCCCCAGGATTCAGGCAGCAGCTTGCGGACAGTTGTAGTTCTCATCTGGGAAAATGCTGCCCCTCTGTGTATGCAGCGGAAGTGGGAAAGGTAGCGAATGAAATTCAGCTTGTCTCCCACCACACACAGACCGCTGTCCTGTAACATGCCCAGGCCTTGGGAACAAAATTGAGATTTATGTCAGGACGTCATCCAGCTTTAACAAACGAAGTATGATGTTACAAGGCAGTTTCTTATTTTTCACTGACAAGCCCTAAAGATGCTCACACAGGATCTCAACAACAGAAGGCACGTGCTGTTGCCTGTGCACAGGCAACTCGGTGACCTGTCAGAGGCCTAGAGACTTTAAATTCCAAGCTATTGCTTAAAATCCAACTCCTTTTAGAAACACGTGAAAGTCAATCCCAGTGAAGCGACTTGGGGATTTGCAGCTGGTACTTTTTACTGAAATTCTGTGGCCTTCTAATCTCATTTCATTTTCTAGTGGGCATTCCATTACAACATCATCACACTAGACACTTCAGGGAAGCACCAGGTAAATTTGAAATATACATTAGCAAAGCAGTTTCTCTCCATTTAAGCTCACATGACCAATGGGGCAGTCCTGATAAACAAATGCGCCTCCTCTGTCTTACATTGCCCCTTCTAAGAAGAAACAATCTTTGGGAAAACAAATCAAAATATGGTTGCTGTCTTGGACAATGCTAAAATTTAGTTTCAACTATTTATCTGGGTAGAGGCTTTGCTTTAATAACTAACCTGTTTTATACCATGCATAAAGTCTATGCTTGAGGAGAAATCTTGCCTTTTTCCTCAACTATCCCTTTCCTCAAGCCACTTTCATTAATTCAGTTACATTGTACAACGTCTGCATACAAGCAGTTGTTTTCAGTTAAGAGCTCAGTTTTATGTTCTTTCTCATTCTGTTTAGCAGGAAAAAAAGGCTTCTTAAGCCTGAAGATTTACCGGTTTTAGATCGCAGGTTACCAGTTGCAAGAAGATACTCAAATGGCTTGGTAAAGTCTGTTGCCAGGCTGAATGCCTTCACCAAGCTGTCTGCATTTATGCTGGTATCTGCCTTTTCTGTTCTTTTCTCCAAAACGAACTTAACAGACTGCAACCAGCTTTCAAGCCTCTCCTACGGTTTAAAAGTGAGAGATTTAAATTTAAGAGAGGAAAATGAAGGCTCAAATTAGAACTTCACATCAGTTGCATGTGCTACAGAAATCCTCTGAAATCAGCAGGATGGACAACTTCTAGTGAACTGACAGTTTCCCAGCCATATTTCCCACACTAACTTCATTTTATCAAAACGCTGATGGTGTCACGCCAACACAGATCTGCAAGGAAAATACCCATCCAACAGCTTAGTAATCACTTCCATCTAGACAGGTGACGAGTCTGGCAAAAGAAGTACAATAATGGAATTTCATAAAGAACAAACAAAACCCGAAGCAGAAATTGTACCTATAATCTGAGCACAAGAATAAATCCACTGATTAGCCTGCTAAATACAGTGACGAAGTAAAACCACATTATGAAGCAAGTTTAGATACCAAAACTTGAAGGCCATGGACACGCAGCATTTAAATGCTGCTGAGACAATCTGAGATAACGGACTGGATTTTCATTTTAACTGTAATTTTATCACTGCTGTGGTCTTAGATACTATATAAAAACAGGGGAAAGGACGTAAGATACCCAACAACGTTTTGAATTCTTAGTAAAAATTCACTGTATACAGCCACACTGTATACAGTAGACACACTGTGTCTACTGTATGCTCTAGTCTATTTAGGATCTTTGCATTCAAAAAAAGGGGCTGTTAACTCGCTCCCCTGCTGATCTGACAGGGCCAGGCAGGAAAGCAACCTTTTCTGGTTCCTGGTAGCAGTTCCATATAGCACTAAAATGCTTCATAGAACTCACTTTTTATTTTATTTCTAAACTCACTGAAACCACTCAAGTAGTAGAGAGGTTTTAGCAGTCTTTCAACAAAACAATGCTAAAGAAAATTTTGGCTAAAATGGAAAAGAAAGGTTAAAAAAAGAGTTATCTAATAACTCAGGGAAGTATCTTTACTTGGGGATGGGAACTACTATTCCACAATGATTTTCATGGGACAGTCAAGCTTCTGAACAGGAATACTTTCCTCCTGGCATCCTAAAATGAGGAATCCCTAGAAATAAACTGAATTCATACTGAATTGGAATAGATTAGGAAACTGCATTTTACATCACCAGTAATAAATTAACTGTGTAAGTCAGAAGCATGCTATCAACTTCCTGATCTGCAAAGGAATTTAACGATGGGAGAGCGATGACAACATCACAAATCATGACTTTCGGAAGATGGGGGAGGCAGTTATTTTCTTGCACATTTGCCATGTGAAACAGCAGCAACACCACAAGGCAGATCTTTACCACTCCCATATCAACTGATACAACAGAAGTACGCTGTTTCCAAACCCTCTTCAAACACCAGAAGGATTGGTATTCCTCCTTCCTCAGACTCCCACCCTGAATAGGGCACTTTTGTTTGCTCTGGAAGGCTACAACGCTCTTTATTCCAGGTTTTGTACAGGCTTTTCTTCAGCATATTTAGTACCCTGTACTGAGACAGCCAAGCCTTCCTCAACTACACTGCCTGGTTACGCTACATCCAGCACTCTCTCAGCCCTCATAGCATATCCAGGCTCCCCGCTTTTCAGTCTGGCTCCTGCACTTCTCCCGTCCCCATGGTCACTGTGGGGTCTGGACTGGATGACCATTACATTCACAGGCTTAAACCCCTTAAGACCTTACCTTTAAGAACATAAGGAAAAGCTGTCCTGGGGTAAGCACTTCTTGATTCATCAGACTGTCTGGATTATCCTCCATGCACTCCCCTTTGGCAAAAGCATACAGCTTCCGGGTCATCATACAGAGCAGGTAGAACTTTTCAGTTCTGTTTGTCAGGTGTATGCAGATACAATTGCTGGAGGAAGAGAAAGAAGGAGGACAACTAACACCATCTCTTCATGCTAACTGTTCTTCAAGTTTCTCCTAAATAACGGCAAACCACATTTTTTGGCTAGAATGCCTAACAAGGCACAAGCTTTTCCAGTATTTAGTCCACTAGTATTTAGTGTTTATTCTAGTATTCCAGCCCTTAGTATTACATGAAAATTCCAAGAAATAATAATTAAAAAAACCCGGAGACTAAGCTGAAAAACTATCAACTTGTCTTTTTAAGGGGCTAGTTTTGTTAAGGATATACCTGGTTGATTAGATGGAGGTGAACCTTGCGAAAGATTGATTTTACACACTCCCATGTTAGATGTCCTTATAAGTATACAGTTTATGTAAACACATAATTGAGTCAGGACCAGTCAACAGATGAGGTCTGCATGTTATTTTACAGTAGCTATGACAGCAATCATATACACGCACATATCCACATACACGTGCCCCATCCCAAATCTGAGCTGGAAACTAGTAGCAAACCACGAAACATTTCTGTTAACACTATCGGTGTCCTGCCACAGAAAGTCCAGTTCTCCACTGCTATCAACCCACGTGTGGAAAATTGTGGGCTGAACAACACTCTAGCACAAGCAAAAAGGAACGCCACAACTAATTCCCATTAAAGCTGATCGACTGCTTTCCAAGACACTTGAGATCACTTGCCCTCCAAGACACAAGTGCAATAGTCTTCCATCAGCACTCGAGGATTTTTTTCGGCTTTTCACTTCTGCTCTACATTGCCCTCTACTGAAGCCTTCACAACTTCGCTGCAAAGCAAGACAAAACTCCAAAGGCAGGTTCTGTCCAGATAAGTTACAGTACCAGCACTCTTACATGCAGGGTACATCCCAATTAATGTTTTCACTATTCCTCCTCTTCTATCTCCTCAGCTGAGGCACATAAGGTGTACAGAACATATCAGAGGAAAAAAAAACCCCAAACCCGACAAAACTCCAAAGGCAGGTTCTGTCCAGATAAGTTACAGTACCAGCACTCTTACATGCAGGGTACATCCCAATTAATGTTTTCACTATTCCTCCTCTTCTATCTCCTCAGCTGAGGCACATAAGGTGTACAGAACATATCAGAGGAAAAAAAAAAACCCCAAACCCAAACAAACCACCCACCAGAGTATTTAGAAATAAGAAAATCAGAGTAATTCCAACTTTCTTGAAATTATCCACTCACATTTCTTAGTACAAAATTCTGTGCTTCCAGCCGGCCTATGGACTTTTAAGTGCCCCTCTGAGGCACCTGCAGGCTGCCTTTGTATTTCCAGCCACCTGACCACCCCCTATTTACAAGTACTCAAGGACTTGGGCATCCCAAATGATCCCTTTCATGGGCTATAAAAACCTCTCAAAGAGCAAACACCTACTTTACCAGAAAAAGAAATTATTTAGTTGAATGCCTGTCACACTGACAGTCTCTAAGCCAGCTCTTCCATTCCTTTCTAACTTACTCCACGGAAGAAGCAAGATTTTAAAGCATCTAATTTCTACCATTTTAAAAGATAAATGTAATTCTCATCATAGTTGCCAATGACTCTGTGAAACTGATAAAGTGCCACAAATTGCAGTACTTCTGTTCAACAAATAGAGCCTTGAGCAGTCACAGACCCACCTTCTCTTCCTTAATCTTTAATATTTGTTTTTCATCAAATACGTCAGAAAATCACATCTAAATAACAACTGATACCCTCTCCTGAAACCATTTTTGGGGATACGTGTGTCAATCCATTAAGATACATATTTCTGAACACCACAAATACAGATTATCATAATATCCTGGAGTCCCATTAAAAACTGGCCACTGGCTATCATTTTATAAATGCACGTGAAAACCATAACGAAATGTGATGTAATATGGCAGAGTACTCTTAAATCTGCCTATAATTTCAACACAATTATGCTGAATCACACACTCCTACATGCATACATACATACTTCAAAATGAAATCTGCAGCCTGTTCATTGCTGTACCACTCAGGAAGGTTAAGTTTTATTCTGAAGCTCTTTCCCAGGTATTCGAGGACGTTTTGCTGTGTAAAACAGCCTGCATCCACTACCGCTCTCATCATCTCAGTAATGCAGTTCACATAGAAGGTGTCACCTTCCTTTTCTTTGACCAACTCTTCAAAAATCTGGTAGTCTGGGAAATTAACTAATGCCTGAAAGACAGAAGTGTGTCAGAGCAGAAGAACAAAGTCATAGCAACATCTGTCCATAAAGTACAGCAAAAGAATGAGGGCACCCCACCGATTTAGATTTTCAGTCCTCTGGAAATACCCTTCTACCATGCAAACTGAAAAATACTGTGGGATTGAGGTGCTTAGAGAGTAATGCAGGGGAGAGTCATACCCTGATGATGATCACAGGTACTCCCAATCCAATGAGACCCTTGGAAAAAAACAAACTTGCACCCTCTAAATTAACAGGCTTCTCTTGTTTAGGTAAGATTTACTAATATCTTTGCAGAATGAGCTCACTTAGAAACGTGCATTTAATTCAGCATTGTCTCAAGCTGCTACTTATTCTCATGCAAACCAAAAGGCAATTTAGCCTTTTGATGAAGGCTATTAGAACAAGTTCACTTTAGTTTCAACACTTCATATACTAAAGCTCATACTTAAATCCAACGTTCTTAGCTCTTGGTGTTATAATGGTTTCCTAGTTGTTTCTTTACATCAGGGTTAAGCAAATATGTTGTCCACCAATGACTTCTGTATTTACTGACAAATGTGCCTCATCTTTAAGTAAACTATTTGTTCATCACATTTAAGTAGGCTTCAAAAAGTTCAGGAAAAATTGAAGGCTGCATGAAAAAGACACTAAGGCAGATTTCTTTATGAAAGGGGTCAATGTAAGATCAGTTCTGCTGCTTGGTAATCATGATATATACAATTTGGAAGCAGCCAGAGCACATGCTGCCTCTTGTCCAACAGAGGAGAGCACTGGGATGATTACACAGCAAGAAGAAACCAGAATTACAGCCAGTAATGCTGTAATGCATTACTGCACCAGAAGTGCAGTGGGGCTGCAGTAGCAGCAGTGGGACTTGGCTGGGCCACAGGAAACCAGTACAGAACTGAGCTTGATTGATGTAGGGGGGGATGCAAACCTGTAGAGAGTGGTTTGCATGGAAGAATTCGAACTTCAGACAACATTGGCCTGCTCATCCCGAAATCTCATGAGAAAGTCAGTACAATTCCTTTGCATATTAAAATAACAGGTATCAGCTACTTTTGGAAAGTACTTTTGCTGAAACAAAAGCTGAAGAAAAGCATTGAAGAAAAAGTGAAATGCATTGTGTAACAGCAATGTGAATACAACAGGTTGAAAGAAGGTACAAATTCAGTGAAGCTGATTTACATGATGCTTCCATCATGTAGTGCCACAGGCCTCTGATTTGCTCTAACACTTAGCTGCTGTAGGTAAAATACACTGCTGAAGTACTCTGGCTCTGCTACTAGAGAAAGCATGCTTTCAGAGGAGAATTTTAAAAGTCTTGGCTCAAGTAAAACTTTTGCCTGCTATCCAAAGAACAGTTCACATCCATCAAATGTGCTCAAATAGATCCTTCCAGATCTTCATTGCTTCCAGTTCCAATCAGAAACAGCATTTTATTTTTCTCCTTAAAAAAAAAAAAGCCAGTTCACTGGTTTACTTTCAGATGGGACAACCTGACTTTAATCATTAATGTTGTTCACCCACTGAACGCTCAGTTGCCATTCTGTTTTAAAAAGATTCCTGAGATCTTTCGCATTAGGTGGCAAACTCTCACACCCTCCAAGAGCTATTCATCCAGAGCATTCGTTAGCAAAAAGCCATGAAACCCTTGCATAACTCTCCCCTCCTCTCTTGACCCTGCACACGCTTCCTCTGCTGCAGCCGAGTGTTACATTACAGGCATAGGCTCCGTTTGGACTATAGTTCTTCAGCCAGTACAGGAAGGATGACTGAAAATACTTAATATGGAATTAGCTTCTCATTACTTAAATAAAAATGCTTAGCAAAACTTCTGTATTTATTCAACACAGAAACCACGAGCATTAGTTGTTTACCTTCAGAGCAAATCCCAAGGGAAGGAAGAACAACTCTTTCTGAAAAATGAAATTCACCATGACACAACCATTTTCCAAGTAGTGAAGGTTCATATTTATTGCAGTGTGCTCATCCTTAACACAGTGCATCACTACTCCTGCAAAAATTAACACAAGCAAAGACCAACGTGAGCTGTACAAAACCAACTGGCTGCATTGCTGTGACGTGTCTGAGCAGGTGAGAGACAATTCATGAGAGAAACTTCGGTAATTCACGGCTGAGAACACGAGGCAGATCACTAGTTTCAGCATCAAGTCTCCCATTTCAAATAGATACACCGGCTCAATTCAGTTCTTAGTGGACAAATATCTCGGGACAGCCAGCACACTTGCTGAGAGGTTTGGAAGATGCATACAGTTTTTAAGAAAAGGAAAGTCCCAAGCCTCAACTATTCTGTCTGTAACCTTAGGTTGTAAGATACAGCAACACACAAGTACTCTTCCTAATTGCACTCTGGGTCAAGTGTTCACATCTCTGTGTTCGGGTGGTACCGCTGAAGCAGTGTTTCCTGGCCCTGTCCCATGCTATCCACTACAGGACACAGAAAAATAAAACAAATGGGACCGTTTAAACTGGCACTGCCTCAGGACTAATTAATGTGGAATTACAGTGTGTGCTCAAGCACCACGGTCCAGTCAAATCAGCAGCTGGTAACACCTGAGTTTAAAACTGTAACTTTACTGGTTTAATTAAATTTTAAACTTCTTTTACTGAGTATATGTGACAAAGGTATGGGACAGCCAAGAATCTAGTTAATCTGCTTCATGTAAATTAAATCTGCCACCTTGAAGTATGGATAAACAAATTCAATGAAACAAGTTCAACAGTTTACACCAAGTTCAACTGAAGTTAGGGTTTTAGTTACACCTTCCACACAACAAAAGGTTACATGTATTGCGAGGCCTGGAATACAATCTCCTCGCTCAGCATGGGCGGCTCAGACAGCTCCCACAAGGCCAGCACCTGCCTCATCCTTGTACCGTTGTGGTGGTGTTGACCCTTTACTTTTACATGTAGTAAAAAATATAAACGTTATACAAGAGCTACACCTAAACAAACTATCAGAAGTCAGCTATAGATGGTCACTCCTGTTTGTCCCCAAGTAGTTACTAGCAGGATGCTGCAGGAATCTGTTCAGCTTACCATACTCTGTGAAACCAGGGCCTCTGTTCTTCCATTTGTGTCTTGTCATTGCAAGAGGGAAATTTCGCCTGGGCATAATCAGCATCCTAACAACTTTTTCTAAGCCATTAATTATAAAGTAGCCTCCCATTTCCTGGCAGAAGAAGAAAAATCATTTTAATGTGCTTAGAAATTCATAACCCAGCATTTTAAGTAAAAGACAAAAATGCCTGTATTATATGTTTACAAACATTTAATGTTTTAACTATGAAACACATAGCAAGACATATGTTTCAGCACTGCATTTGAAAAGGCTGCACTCCTTGCCAGTGACTATTAAGTCTAAATGTAGCATACTGCGCAAGGAAAGGGATGCGTGTTTCACAGTTTAAAGGAAGAAAGAAAAAAACCCAAAAAACCTATTATGTGGTCAACTGAATGGCTTTGAAGAGCTGACATTAACAATTTTTAAATAAATACTCTGAAGTTCTCATTCTGAGTTTATAAACCAGAGGGATCTTCAGTGCAGAAAACCTCTTTCTGGTCACATACAAGCTTAACACTGATAATTTATAGCTCCCCAAACCGTATGCCATTAGACAAAAAGTGTTTCAGCAGCAAGTAATACTATGAATGAAGGTACAAGCAGCATACTAGGGGGGCAGCAATAGTACGCCACTGTAGATTTTCTTTCATAGTTTGCTGGCTCTTTTTGTGAGCGCAAAATACGGCACAAAATAATTCTGTATTCAATTCCCCACAGCTGACATGCTACCGGGGAGACGAGGAAAAAGCTGCAGAAGGCAACTGAGAAGAAAACGTCTTTCAATGCCTGTTCTCCAAATCTTTGTCTCCGCAGAGGCCCACTGACAGCTACATAGCCTCAGTTGCCAGTTAGCAGTTGAGAAGTCGTATACTGGAACTGTAGGTATCAGCACCAAACAGATCCCTGTATTCAAAGACAGTTGTGACTGCAGATTTTTCAAGATGCTGTATGGAGCCACCATAAATAGGGTACATTCAGAGAAAATAACAAGTCAAACTTGAAATAATATTTTATTAATTATTATTATTTAAATTATTAATTTCAAATTATTAAATGCTCAAGTTCTGTAACGAGAAGCTGGCCTGAGATACTGCTCATGTAAAATGCAGATTTTCCTGACCCACAAAATCCCCGTTACCTCTTCCTCCTCATGGTGCTGTGTGAGCTCTTGTGGAGAAAGATTATAGAGGTTGCACAACTTGGACTTCACCATGATTGGAATATACCCCAGGGGCTGTTTAATAGTCCCTTGTGGCATGCCATTCACTGACCAGCTGATGTCAGCCTAAAATGACACAACACAAACAGTGAGCATTATTTAAATAATAATTAAGCATTATAAGATTAAGTTGCTCTTTTAATCTTTCCTGCTATATTAACTGTACATTTAATATAACCACAATCTGTTTAACAAAATTCTATCACTGTAAAATGGTAATAATGATAATAAAAAGCAGAACTAGTAGATACATGCATAAAGATTACTCCATGGAAAACAGTCAACATGGGTTTACAGAAGAAAATTGTACAAGCCTAGAACTAGGTCAAGAAGCTGCTAGTAAACAAAATTGATACAGTCTACTTTGCCTTTCAGGCCCTTCAACGGAGCAGCCTAAATAAAAAAGGCAGCCTCAGGATATGAAAGGAAACCTCAGAAGTTAACAAACAGTTCAAAGAAAAAGTAGAAGAAAACCAAAACTGCCCAATGAAAGGACATCCACACTACAAGCCTGCAGAGACCTTTCCTAAGACTTCTTCACTTAATCACTTCATGAGTGATCTGAAAAGCGAGAAAGAAAAGTGTGTGTGGAAGAAAATAATTTATCTACAATAACAAGATCTGGCAGTGGGTCTGCAGAAGGACCCCTTGACTGTAAGAAACAAGGCGACAGAATGCACTGCGGGAGCAAACAGTCCTAACTTTATATGCAGAACGACAGGCTTTACAAGAGCTGCCACGCAGGAAAGAAACAGCACTGAAATACAAAAACATTGGTTTAACACCTGGCAACAGTTAAAAGAGTAAATCGAGTCTTAGGAATTACTAGGAAAGGGAAGGGAAACGTTACTGCGCCCCTCTAAATCCATGGTGCAGCCTTACACTGAGACCTCTACACAGTTCCGGTCTCCAGCTTAAGCGACGACGAAAGGTACAGAGTGGCTCCCGTATGAGCAGCCGCTCAGCAGGCCGGGGCTCACTTCTCACCTTGGGGAAGGGAGAACTGCAGGAAGAATCTGAGGGAGGAGTATGCAGTTAAAGGCAGCACGGTGGAAACAGAGAACAATTAAGCGCTGCTTCCTGCTGTGCAAGGGCAGGGAGTGGGAGAGACCACCCAACCCGCCCAAGCACAAGGCAATACCTTCTCATACAAGACACACCAAAATGTTTTGTTCCAACTGTTCCAAACATTTACAGGCGTTCAAAAAATAATTAAACAACCAAACGCTGGAAAAAAGGTGGGAAATAATTCAGGTATGAAAAATAAAAGCACCTCTCGCTCAGGAAAATCTAAGAGCCACTGTGAACAATCTGCGACTGCCCCACTTTCACGTCCAGATAAGATACTGCACTTACAGTCGCTTTTATCAGTGTTAGTTGCAATGCTTCGGACAAACTAAAAAAAAAAAAAAAGCTGAAATCGCAAGCAAGCATTCCCTTGCACCGGGTGCCTCATGCAAACGCACAGCTCAGACACAATTACACAATTTTAATAGGAAACAGCAATGGCTGTGCAATCCTTTCACAGTGCAGGGGAAAATATTTGCTGAGGATGCTGCTTCTTCTCTAGGCAAATTTCAGAGCAATTCAGAAAAACGATGAACATAAATCCCTCTTGTTCACATCATATAACTCTGGACCTCTATACGGGAGCCACACTGCTTTTGAAACCTGGATTCCTGCAGAAACAAGATTTGGGTTGTCACGCTCTCTGGGATGACACAGGTCTCCTTCCGAGGCCTTCTGAACTGCCTGGCTGATTGCACGGCAAACTCGACAGCAGAGTGAAGAGCACGGCTAGGGTCCCGTGGAAAAGAAGGGCAGCGGAGACGGGGCCTGTCATGAGCTCGGTTTGAAGGGGAGTTTGTGCAGTGAGCTCGTACCTCACCAGCACCCGAGCCCCCACGCGGGACAAGAGCTCTTACAAATCCTCCCGAGGCAGGTGAAACCGGGAAGGGGTCTTTAACTAAAGCACACGGAAACGCCTGAAGGGCTCGGCTGGCTTTGCTCCCCGCGGGAGCGGCGGCGTGGGGCGACCCCGCCTGACAAGGACACGCGTGCCAGGCGGGCAGGACCCCGCGGGAG
>NW_008794584.1:315127-332494 GCF_000699145.1 Aptenodytes forsteri | reverse complement strand
CACCCCAGCCGTGTCCCCCTATTCCTGCCCCCCACCCCGTGTCCCCCAGAGCTATGCTCCTCCTGGCAGGTACTCCCAGCACTGTGTCTCCACCCATCTGCACCCATGTCCCCCAGCATCTGCCCCCCCGCAGCCACGTGCACCCCAGGGCTCCTGCAGCAGCGGTGGGGAAGCTTTGACACCCCTCCCACCCCACATCACTCCCTGCTGCCTCCACACCCTGGACCCCCAAACAGCCCCCCACACTCCCCAGCTCCCACCAGTGCTGGGACAGCCCTGGGGTGTGAGGCCAATGCCCTTCATGCCGTGCTGCTGTCTCACATTTGTCACCCCAAGGTGAGGAAACCTCCGCTGTGGGGCTGGGCCGGCTCCTGGGGTCCCGCATGGCAAGGGAGGAAACACTCACCACAGGCACCCACAGGAAGGTTTCCCAGGGGACCTGACACCCCAGGGGCCCACTGCCCCAAGGAAACACCGCAGGCTATGGGGTTTGCATGTTTTAATGATGGTTTAGGAGAGATGTGGGTAGAGTCGCCAGAGATCCACAAGCTCAGGCACCCGCTGGCCCCACACGCACATGCTGACGTGAGAGCAGCTGGGGACACGAACTGGAGCCTGTCGGGCTGCCAGCTTGGCAGCGCCGTATGTACCCCACCATCCTCTCAACACCAGGGTTTTCTGAGGGCTGCCACAGCAGACACTGGCAATGAGACATGATTATGAACCTACGTACGGCACAGCATTGCTCTCCTGGGGAAGAGCTGCATGTGGAGAACAAGAAATGCTGGGAGCAGGGACATGCAAGCAGTCCTGAAGGGTGCTGGTCACAGCAGAGCTGGGAAGCCGGGCCACCTGGATGAAGTGGTTTTTGAGCCTTTCTTAGACTTCTCCAGTGTTTTCCGTGGGCTGTGGCCAGCTACTGGATTTCGGCAGGAGCACAATAGCTGTTGCATGGTAATCACGACTAGCCTGGTATGAGACAAGCCACATGGGAGTTACCTGAAACCCAGAGTCCAGCGGGACCAGACCCTGCTGGAAAACGCAGCCAGAGCACCTGGGCCTGAAATCCTTCATGGCTGACATGAAGGGATACAACTAAGACTAGAGACGTTCTGCAATATGGTAGGTGTCTTCTGGAAACCCAGCACCATTCTTTGTGAAAGCTCAGGAAACAGAGTAAGACCCTTTCTATTGACCTTTTAGCTGAAATAAGCTAGAAAACATTTATTGTTGTGTATTCCTAAAAAAAAGAAACAAACAAAAGTCTCACAAGGGCTTGTGAGCATCACTTGCAAGGTGCACCCGTGGCTGCAATGCTCAGGCCTCAGCAATACACACATCCTCTACTCCACCTCGTAGCTAGTATTTTGGGCAAGACCTTAGGCACTGTGCTCTCTGTCCTTTATCATTCACCTCCTATGCTTTACCTTGGGGAGCACTTGAGAGCAGGTGGTAAATACACGCGATACCTGCTGTTTTCCTCCAGAGGCTGTTGCTTATTTCTGAAAAATTCAGCAAACAAGCCAATGATTAAAGTGTCCCTGAATCACTATCTCCCCCAAGCGCAGCTGAAAAGGCAGGGTATGAATAGCTGCACTGCCTGTGATCATGGCTCTGCCATCAAGTTGAAGCCACACTTTTAGCTGAGCAGCAAAAACAGCCAGCTGCTGACGCGCCACAACACAATCCGGGGTGAAAAAGGGGGAAGAAATGTCCTTGGAGTTAGGCAGAGGCTCCTGAGTCACTGCTCCTCCCGGCGGTACCAGCTGCTCCAGTGGGGGCCGCTGCTTTTGCCTGCATCCGGGCAGCTTTCTTGCCCTTATCCCACTACTCGACAGGAATCTCACATTACTGTGCAGTAAGGGAGTGATTTGGTTGTTTAATTTCCCTTTTGAGAGGAAAAGAAGGATGGGTCTAGCACCCCAGAAAATGAGCATTTCTCATTTTATTACGATGGGGAGAATTTTCTCTTCTCACTTTGCACTCTGCTCTCGTCTGCCCTAGAGCTTGCGAGAGCCCAACGTTTCCTCTGTCACCTCAGGCACCACATCGTGGACCAGAGCGATTGCTATTAGATCTTCCCTTTGCTGGGCAAAAAGGTGTAATTTTTAAGCTCACATGAGCTAACATGAAAATGCCAATGGAGACGTGGTGAACTTTGCAAGTTGAGTAACGACCGTTACAGCCTACATTTTACCTTGGGGTGTTACCGCTACTCTTTACCTGGCCTGCAGTGAAATTTTGACACCTATGTGCTATCATAAGGTTAAAAAACCCAACCAGTCCTTCCCCCACACCCCTCTCCCAGCTTATCACCCAGTGTTTCCTGCCTCACAAACTGACGCATTCACGGTCCCTCTTCTGAACACCCACGAGGCCCAAATCCGGAGACCAGACCTGGCACTCGGGGTCTCGCTGGAAGCAAAGCCACCCGCCAGCACTTACAGTGCAGGGGAACAAAGCCGCAGCCCCGTTTTCACACAGCTCCTGCTCCCTGTCACTTCTCAGCATGCACCCTGCGTCCGCCACACCCCCTGCAGATGCAGATCCACGCCGCGCTTCAGGGTGTCCACAACTTCAGAGGTGCTTGTGCAGCTCTTTGGGATGTGCCCTCTCTGTGATGCTTCCGCAGGGTTTTGCTAAGCACTCTGTTCCCTCCTGGATTTGAGTGGCCCTGTGTGAAATGGTGCCACTTCTGGATTCACAGCATATCGCAACGAATGTCCATCCCATGACAGCACGATCAAAATGCATCAGTCCAAGGAGGCCTGGGCACTTCAGTCCTGCCTACAGAAAGGTGCCAGGTTCGTCTGCTGGCATGAAGACCTCTGAAATCTCCATCACGAGCAGAGACGAGTATGCCAAAGCGCTAGGATCTTCTGAGGAAGGCAGAAATCCCATTGATTCACTTCCCGTTACACACAGGCAGCCAGAAGCTCGTAACCTCCACAGTATCTTCTTGTTTGTTTTGGGCAACAGGAACCATTTTATTTCAGTACCAACCATCTCTCCTTGCCAGAGGCAGCAGAACACAGCCCTGAACACCCCCCACAAAGCACGCTGCTGTTACAAGTGCCACTGTGCTCTGCAAAGAGCTCCAGCTTAGGAGGGATGTGCTGGGCTCATGCTGAAAATTCAGAAACACTTCACAGGGTGGGCAATATGCCAGGGATTTAGGTTATAGTCAAAGTAGATGTTAGCTCTGAAATTCAGGGACCTCAAGGAATTTAACTTCTCCCCCAAAACACCTGCCTTCCCAGCTGTGTGGCAAACCTATACACAAGGAATCTCTCTCCTGGTCTACAAAACCTCACCCACCTTCCCCCTAGCTGGGACCAAGTTGTGGACTGTGCTCAGGGCAGAAAATTGCAATAGTTGTCAAATGGAAGAGAATAAAATTGGCTGGATCAAACGGGATAAAAATCATTTGGGTTGAAAGGTTTCAGATTCAAGCCTCAAATGCATGAAGGTGAAAGCTGAGAGAAGAGCCTAAATTCACTGCAGTGTCTCAGAAGAAACTGAGGAGATCGGGTTTCTGCTGTTTGAAACACTCTTAGCACAAAAGTGATGCTAGAAATCCTACAGCCTGCCGGTGAGCCCTGAGGGCGTCTCTCTACCTCTTTTGAACAAAATCCAACTGCATCAGACTGGGATGGACACTGATTCAAATCTCATTAGGAAAAGGGATAGCTATAAATAAACAAAATTGCCTTCCTTGCTTGGGTTAATTCACCACCTGCAGTTCAGCACCCTTTTGCCAGCCGTTGCCCGGGTGTTCAGCAAACCAACTTAGAAAATGACCTAAGGAAACTGAATTCTTGGTGTTCCTGGTTTTAGGCATCCTGCGATGCAAGAGAGCTTGCTCCTTTCTACGTAATAGGGCAGGAACAAAGGAAAGGAGTCACCTATTTGGAGCTGAGCTAAGGCACTAATGATGCAGTAGGTGAGGAAAGAAGAAACACAGCAGGAGGAGGACAACTTCCCAGCCATGACGTCCCGGACGATCATCGTTCTCTTCGCTCAATTCCCTTAAAAAACCCAATGTTATCTCTATAGAAAAGGAGGCGCTAATACAGTATTATAGTATCCCTGTTGGGGTTTCATTTTAAGGTTATTTTGTTGTTGTCCCAGAGAGATTTGTTTCAGATATCAAAGTCACACGAGCTGTTTCTAAAGTGGATTTTGGTGAATGCAGGCAGAGTTATCTGAGCAGCTCTAGCTCATCGCAGCTCTGTGTGGATGCCTGTTTTGTTGTTTTTCCCCATGATTTCCCAGAAAATAAGAAGCCTGTCTCTATCACTTTTTGGCATGATACTGAGATAAGCCACCGAACTGTGCTGACCCGATGGGTGCAGCCTCTCCCTGTGCACAGCAGAGGCATTCCTGTTGTCATCACAGCTTGATAAAGATCGATGATGGCTGGCTCGTCTTCTGCCCAGTGTCGTTGAGGGGGAAAACGCTAGAGATGGCTACATCCACAATTCCTTGGCAGAGCTCTGCATACAGCTTCCTAAGAGATGAGAGAGAGAGAATCAGATGCCCAGGCAGGACAAATCAGCAGGCCCCCGACCAATTTTTACACAGACAGGCATTTTCCCAGCAGGATCTACAAGATCCTGCTCCCATTACAGGTAGCTCCAGGGTGGCAAATGGGAGGAGGGTGGCATCTCTTCCATCTCCTCCCTGCCTACCCCAGCAACCGTCTTCTTTTTCAATGGTGCTCCCATTCCCAATATTGCTCTCTGCCAGACGGGACCACAAAACCCATTATCCAAGTTTACTGTCAGAACAGGCTCCTGAGCAGTCTCCACACCCTCAGGCCCCAGACTTAAGTCACTGCAAGATGCACCGGGGCGGACAACATCCGAGCACCCCCTGTACCAGCCTTCCAACTCAGGGAGTCGTGATTATCACACCAGACCCCATTCACGGGGGGATGTGCCCCAGAGGGACTGCTCTGATGCGTTCCTGGTTTGATGAAATGTTGCACTGGGGTGCAGCTGTGCACATCAGCTTGTGACCAGGCACAGAGACTTCACAGGACCCTCCGGAAGCGTGGATGTGTTTCACCAGCCACAGCTCATACAGAGCAGAATTAGGGAGAAGAGAGACAAGGTGTTTGAGAAATAAGTTAACAATAGCTTCACTTTCTGCTGAAGGAAATACCTGTGTAGCCTCCCTGAACATGCTGGCATCTGGGACATTTCTAGTACCAAAGCTGTCTTTACTAGGATTAACAATGCCTTTCACCCTGTGCCTTTGGGGCTACATGACAGTAAGATGCTTTTTCAACTCCTGGGAGTGATACTGCTTTCAGCAGCCAATTTTTGTCTCTTAAATGTGAACTGTGTGATATGGGTGCTATAAATTAGAATAACCCTGAAGAGGAGAAGCCACAAATAGCCAAAACCTACCTCAGCTGCTTTCGATGGCTTCCAAGTGCCCACAGAGGCACAAAGCAAACAGGGCATTGCTGCAAACCAAATCCGCCCAGCAACAGCCAAATTCTACCCATACAGCAACACAAGGAGGTGCAAGGCAGTATTGCACCATGGTGCACATGGTGAACAGGGCATCCTGGACACAGAAAGCTCCCCAAGCCCTAGCCCTGAAAAGGCTGCTGAACAGGCTGTCTGGTAGGTTTGACCTGTATTTTTTGTCTACTGTTAGTGATGATCTAATCTAATCTACATCTAATCTAATCAAATTCTAATATAGTGATGTACAGCCTGTTCTGTTTTGCTGGGCTTGTATACGATACAGATGCCCATTTAGCAAAGACTTCTAGTCTTCCACAGTTGTCCCAATCACGTAATACAGCACCTCCTGCTGTGCCTATGCAGAGATGTTCATGGCCATGGCTGTTTGGCTGTCCCAGTCTCCCTGTGGCTGGTGGAGGCTTTGATCCAATGTCTGCAGCGTCCACAGTGTGCTCTGGGGTCCTGCTGCCTGCAAATTCAGTCACTCGCTTCCAGCTGCTGCCCTTAACGCTACTCATTTATCATGTGTTCAGGTAAAGACCAGCCACCAGTGGCTCCACAAGAGATACTGAGAAACCACCTGACCCCCAAAGCGTTAATTCTGCAACATAACTTCAACCCAATAGTGTCAATAAAAACAACCCAAGTTATATTCAAACCCATTTGTCCAAAAACTGATGTTAGTGTCCCATCTCACATAGGAAAGAAGCTGGGGGATACCAAACGCAGAGACAGGAGCAACAAACTTAAATCAGCTGGCACTTAGAGCAGTGTCCGGTATGGGTTAGCCTGGAAAACTCCCCTGCCATTCACTTTCTTCCACCTTTTTCGCTTGGAGCTGGGACACAGCCATGTTTTGGGTGAGGCATGTGAATGGCGGCATCACAAGGGTATTACAGAAACTGATTACTCACTGGGCACACGCCGGGGCCCCATTGACTTCTATCAGCCAGACCTTCAGCTCCTCATCCACCATGAAGTCAAAGCCAAAGAGCTGGAAGCTCTGGTAGTGAAGATGCTTCGTGCTGATCGCAGGCTCTATACACATAAGGCAGCTTCTGTGAAGGGAGAAACAGAAACCCAAGATCAAAAGCCCTGCGATCACACCTGTTGCACTGCAGCTTCTGAGGGCATGTGCATAGCACAGTTACGTGGAGGGGCCCCCTGTTGCCCTGGGACTGCCCCAAATTACAAGCTATATACAACACACACCATGGTAACCAGGTCCCTGCAAGTGAGATCATGCAACCATCAAAACACATGTGGGAGAGCCCTGAGCTAACTCCCAAAGAGCTGGAGAGCAGTATCCACCCTCACTACTGGATTAGGCAAGTTGAAAAACATGATGTGCAATTAGAGCCTGGAGCAGAAGGCAGAGCCACAAAGGGCTGCATGAGGTCCCCACGGAATTGCCATTGAGAGCTCATTTGCCTCCAAGTCCCTCAAAGATCGTGTCATATCTTTTTGGTGTCAGTTAACAGCAATGGGGTACTTGCAAAGTAAATTCCACCACGAAGGATCACTTTGTCAAGACCTGGATTCTCTGCGGCACCGTGATGTCCGAGATCTCTCTCCAGGCACATTCTGTGCCCAGGAGGTAGCTGGCTTTGTGTGGACCGAATAAGACGACCTGTGCTAATGAGATGTGCTGCTGCTTGCTGATGGTGGGGGAAGCGGTGAGATCCTGCAGACTTGAGTCTGGCTTCATTTCTCCTCTTACACCTTATACCGTTCTTAATCTCAACCTCTCCCAGCCCTTGTCTTTTGACCTACCCTCTTCCCTTACCAAGTGATCTCACTCCATCCTTCTCCAGCCACAGCTGGCAAAATGCAGACACATTGACATGTACCCTCCCTACGGAGGTCCCTTTTCATTGAGCAATGACGTTGGGGTGTTTATGGCTTTATCTTAAATTTATGCAATTGAAACCCTTCCCTTGCGGTCTGTCTGCTTCCCCAGCTGTGTCTATACGCGTTCCCTGTCGCTGAAGGGTTATGTTCCCCTATGCAACAGGCAGCTGGCTACCTTATTATGTGTTTGATTTGCAGTAAGATGCTATTCTCAAGCGTCGTGTTCAGGGCATCCATCAGATACTGGTTGAACTCCTCGAAGAACATTTCATTCCCTTCCTCATACCGCCCGTAGTTTTTGGAATATTCCTTCTGAATGCAGTGATTGGTCAAGTGGCAGGTTTTGTCCTGGAAATTAGCACTGTTATATGGTTCGGAAGAGGTCCGCAGGACACCCTCTCTGTAGAGGTAGATATTATATTGATGATCCACGAGAACCCAGCTCCTGGGGGTGAGAGAACAAACTCTAGTCTCAGTGGCTTAAAAAGAAACAGCACGAAAATGAAAACCAGTATTGCTACAAAAGCGGAAAAGGTTACCTGATGTCAAATTTGCGATGCCCTGGCTCTAAAAGCAGAGGCTTCTCCAGGTATTTCTGAATCACGTGCACTTGTCCCTGCTCATCGATGAAGTCCAGGAGCTCTGCAGCCTCTGAAGAAATCAGGATCCCTTCCCCTGGCACAGAAAGATGAAGACAAAATCAGGTAGAGGATCCTCCTACCTTTGCTGGAGCTTTTTCAGGGCCCAAGTGGACCATGGCTCATTTGCCCAAAAAGCCACGCAACAAGCAAGGACCCATGGCCCCAGGGCTGGTCGGTGCCCAAGCAGTGTCATGTTCGCTCAGTGTCAGGCAGTAAATCTGCAGAGGGATCTCCCTGTTACCACGCCACAGGGCGTCTGGCTCCCCAGTAACCGGAGCTAACGCAAACGGGAGGCAAGAGTGCCTGAGGTGGCACGGCCTGCCTGGGGCTCGTCTGTAGCGGGGTGGCTATTTAGGTGCGAGGGGATGCACAGCAGACAGGGACCTTGGCAAGCAGTGAGGCAGCTGCTTGGTTTGGGGGATTTTGTTTCCTTTTCTGGTGTTTTTTCCAGCTGGACTTGGTGGGAGGCGGGCGGGGGGGGCGGCGCACGTGTTCAGCACTTGTTGAATTTTGTTTTGTTTTTCCCTGGTTTTCAGCAGTTTGAAGAACAGGGGTTTTGGCAGTTTGTTTGTGAGATTTTTCTTTTTTTTCATTTGGGGAGGGAGGTTTGTGGTTTTTTTATCCTAGACTCAGACTTTATCCCCCTGCCTGGCTTCTCTGGCTGCCAGAGGCAGTCACACATGCACACTTGCACAGTGTTGCCCTGCTCACCGAGTTCATTTAAGTTACTATTAAAATCATTGCTGAATTAGGAAAAGAACTATTTCAAAATGTCCATCCATGTAGTCAGTGTTTTCCCCTTTAATGAAGCTCTTCATTAAAGAAGTCAGATGTGCCGTTTATATACTGCCACATTTTGGCTGAAGCTGTCACTGTTCATTTCTTGCAAGAGTCCAGATGCGAAACCACTACTGCAGAGCAATGAAGAGAGAACATATCCCTTCTGGGATTTGATAAAGGGATGGCACGGTGCCACATGAGGAATATACCAGCTCAGGTAAAATTAGCTAACACTTCTCTGGCACTATGTCCAGTCTTCAGGCATTTAGTTAACTTTTTGGACTAAAGCTGGTGACTTAATCTTAATTTTGTGCTGAGTGTTTTGGAGGAAATACTGAGTGAAAAGAAACAAACACTCTTCAAGGGGGCATCGGGGGGAGAACACAGGTTTGGATCACAGGCAGGGTTTGGCAGGATCATCCCATGGAAAATGCTCCTAGCTGTGACTTCTGAAGGTCGCTGTCAACACAGCCCTGCAGGTACTTTCACTGCTGCATGCTTTGCATACCTACAAGTCACAGCTTCCTAGCCCTACTGACCCCCTACCCATCCTAGCATCCTCCACCAAAAGGGAAGTCCTTTCATCAAAGTATATTTCTCATCCATGTTTTATGCGGGGGCAAGATTTTTAGTCCCCTGATCACAGCAGAGCCAGGCAGAAACTTGCACTGGTACAACCACAGGCTGTGCACTGGGGGAAGGAGGGAAACATCATCTTTGTAAACCAGTAAAGCCTCTGCAGTGGGAAGATCAGCAGGCACCCGTTCTGCACTGGACAGACGGTGAATCAAGGGGGAGGTTAGCTTAATTGTGCACCTAGTCAGCAACCCAGCGAGGCAGCAAAGCAGCTTATGTGGGGCAGCTGTCCCTTCCCTCAAAGAAAACATCAAAACCTCTAGCCACAGTTGAAAAATCTCTCAACTTTTAAGTCAGGATATCCTAAACCTTTAATTTTACTTTTACTGATGGACAACCAAGCTTCCACCAGACTTGTCCCGAGTCAGGGGCTGTGCCTGAGCTGGATCTGCCTTAGCAATTAATGTCGATAAGCTTTCTTCTTCATCAGAAGTAATCCCCAGACATGTAAAACTTCCCTCTAGAAGATTAACGTGAGGCTCTGCTTTCCACTTTAATTCCCAGCTTGAGTTCTGCAGCACACTGATGAATATGAAAGGTTACTCTGCTTTAATGCAGAAAAGATGGGATCACACTTGAATAAAGTATGTGGAGAGTTTAAACCTCCCCATCCTGCAGCGAACCACAGCAATGGCCTTTTCAATTGCTCAGACTGATTCTTTGCCAGACAGTTATAACACACAGAAACACATTCCCTCACTGGCATAACGAAAGGACTCATCTCCCCTTCCTCCCTGGTGAAAATAAGCATACTCTTCTGATGCTTCTTGGTAACACAGCCAAGAGAGCAGAGCAGTGAAGGAAGCCAGCATGGAGGACAGCTTTATCACGCAGCCTCCCTGCAGCCACCTCTGGCTTTCATATTCTCTGGTGATTTTTGTAAGACTGCATCAAAAGTGACTCTGCAAATACAAGTGAGTCATGTGGGCTTCTTCCCTTTGAAAAGACCAGGTCCTTCCTCGGGCTGGGCTCTGCTGCCTGGGGTCTGTACACACGGCAAGGCAAGTTTTCATAAAGTCATTCTGATAACGTGCCCATGATACTGCCGTAACTGACAGCACATAGTTACCAAAGCATTACATCTATAGCTGTGTCCAGCTGTCTCGTCTAATAGCTCATTATTTCTGTAGAGCGAGTGATGTAATGACCCTGGAACAAGGAAGGACACATTCTCACTTAGGTATCTATTGCCTTATTCAAATCAAAGGGACATACAGACATTGCATTGATTGTCTTTGCTCTGGTACCTTCCCCTGAGGCTTGGATGTAATTTCGATGCACTGAGCTCATGGCTGCTCAGCCAGTCTCTCAGTGTGACCATGGGTAGGCCATTGGCACCAGGCATGTGGGTTCAGTTGAAAGACAGGCAGCGGTATTTCTGCCCAGGTGAAACCAGGCTTAGCTGCAGCATGGAGAGCTGGGCTCCTTGCCCTTGAAGGCTGCTGTCCTGCCTGCTGCCCTCCTCCCCATACCCTGTTCTGCTCCCTGTAATCTCCTGCTCTCCACATTCCCCTCGCCTGCTGGTCACCACTGCCTTCTCCCTGCAGCAAACTTTCCTGTATTTTGAGGCGCATGTGTAGAAAAGTGGAGGCCCTTTTGTCCTACGACCATGTCCTAGGTAGCATGTGCATGTTACAATGCTTGTCAGGAGCCCCATGCCACCAAGCAGACAAAGGAAAGCCCTATGCTGGCTTGACTGGCATGGAGTTGGTAGGTGAAGCCCTTCATAGACAGGCTAGATGTCAGCTGGGCTCAGCCAAACCCTGGGACTCTACCGATCAAGTAAAGAGTATGGAATAACAAGAAGGTGGCTCGTTTTGCTGGAGAATGAACCTTTGGCACCAGCTGAGGACTTAGCGATCCACACGTTGCCTTCGTTGCCTTCCCGCCGCCTGTTGTAAGCTGCCAAGAAGACTTCCCGCTCATCTGTCCTTGTGTTGTTTATGAGATGGCGAATTCCATTCTGTGCTGGAGCCACGGGAGTCTTCAAGTTTGTTGGGTAAATCACATATGACTCGGGGAACCACGTGCAGGACTCCGATAGTTCAGGGCTTGTCTTGATTAGCCTGGGTGAAGAGAGACAGGCTGTTAATCTCCAGAGTGTCCCCACCTGCATGGACATCATTTAAGAAGTAAAAGTCATCATTAACTGGGCTCTTTCACTTGGTGATGAATAGCAGCTTACAGATAGTCTGTGCTAAATTATTATATTTTCCTCAGACCCTTGAAATTAGTGTTTTCCTAAAGATATCATGGCAACTCCAACCTGTAGCCAAGCATTGCTCTTTGAACCAGACCTGCACGCTTTCATTAAGCGTTTTGTAGATACTATAGATATCGTAAAACAATCAGCAGAGAAATTTCCTTGTAACTAGAGCTTGCGGTGCATTCCCTGCGCCATCTCTGCACAAGGGAACTGAGGAGGTGTGTTTGCTAACACAGAACGGGACAGGAAGGATACTGTGATCACAACAAGCAAAAGGGAAGCCAGAGCAGTAATGTTCTCTGTGCTGGAACTTAGCTCTTGATCCCATCCCCACCGAGATCTGACCAGGTGTCCCAGTTGTGGATGAAGACCACTGGGAACCCACTGAAAGCAAGGACACAGCTACACATTTCATGTCCCAAGGTGTCTGGGATCCCCCTTGCATCATGCAGTCTCCGATCTCTCTGGCACATCTCTCCTACCAGTAATGTCTAGAGATGACAGCAAACTCCTGTTAGCAGAGCCCAGGCCTGTTTTCTTTCAGAGTCAAGGGAGCTGCCTGCCTCGCTGAATGCTCACTGTGCTTTGCTTAAGGCCAAAAGCAGAGCTCATGAGTTGCTGACTCTCTCTGTGCATTTGTGCCTCTCTGTTGAAATGGCAGTCAGTCAGTGACACCCTGGGAGCCCTGAGGAATATCATTTGTGGTCCCTTGGGTTCATAAGTAGCTTGATGCATGGTTGACCCCACAGTTAGAAAGGTCAGCCAAGGTTCAGGAGAAGAAAACCAGACGTGCAAGCACTTTCAGCACTGCCTCTAGACCACGGGCCTCAGAGAAATCTGAGGGGGAGTACCATGAGTGCTTGTTTAAAAAATACTCTGCTAGTTCTGGACAAACACCATCGCCACTGTAAAGAAAGCAATTGGGACCAGGTTCTTCACAGGGGAAGGAGAGGCCTCGGCTCAGCACACGCAGTCTGCAGGACTGCATCAGCAACAGGCAGCACAGACACTAACGTGGAATCAAACGCTTGAAGGAGACCAAGAGCTCTGACATGAAGATGCCCTAATGGCTGCAGAGTTTGCACAGGGACGAGGGTTATCTACAATGAAAGCTCATCCACATTTCCCCAGGAGACCCTGGCACAGCTGGTCATGCAGAAATAACTCCCAGAGCTCTTCCTGGAGATGTCTCCAAGCATTTGTTTGATCAACAAATCTGATTAGCTAAAGGCATATTAGTGTCTCATCTCTGTATGAAACAGAGAATAAAAGGAGTAGGTTTTAATTAAATGTCTACAGGGAAAAAGAGCAGATTTTTTTTTTCGTTTGGTTTGGCTCTAATCTGATTCAATACACTCTAAGGTTTCAAGCAGATGTAATTCAGTGGAAACAGCATTTCCCCTGAAGTTACAAAGAGGTCTTTGTGCACACAGTTAGCTCTAGAGATCAGCATAGGAGTCTGAAGACAGCACATGCTAGGACACTCCCAGGGCAGCTGTTCTGTGAAATACCCTCCGAACAGGTTCGACACTCGACAATGGTTAGAAGAAAAATTTCTGCCAATCCCATGTAACATTTCAGTGAATTTCTTACTTCACCAGAGATGCTTTGCGGCACAGCTTGTCTGCTCCCCTGTAGTAATTCACCAGCTGCACAAGTCCGGGTTCATGGCCTAAAAAGGGGAAACAAAGAAGTCAGACAAGCTTCTCAATTAATGAAGGAAAAACATCTGCTTGGTGCAAAGGATCTGTGCAGTAGGGAAGAGAAAGGAGGCCGTTTCCTTGCCCTGCATCACAGAAACAGGCTCTAAGCTGGTACCGGCTCCTGTGGTTTCTTTCTTTTAGTTATGAAAAACCATGCATTTACCCAAGTCTGTTTTGAATCTGACACTTCCATTTTCCAAAGGAAAATAATAATTTCCTAATTTACACTGGGAACTGGCAGTGCCACCCAAAAACGTTCTCCATTTGCTGGTGGCAGTTTTTAAAAGCCAAGATTTCAGTTACTCTTAAGTGCAGCAGGAGGATGCAGGGAAGCACACCACGATACAAAGATCACAGCTTAGGAAAGGGCCTTGTTTCTTTGTCACGTACAGCAGGATTCCCTGTTGGACCTGATATCACAAAACACTGGGAAACGTTAAAAGATTTGGAGTCTTGCTTCCCTCTGGCAGCTTGCAGCAAGCCCCCTTGGATAGCTGGGGTGGGAAGGGACCTCTGGAGGTCTCTGCTCCAACCTCTTGTTCAGTCAAAGACTGAGTAGCTCTAAGGATGAATATCGTACTGCTTCTACGGGTCCTTGTCCCAGTGCTTGATTGCCAGGTCCCCCTGGCTATCCTGATGGCCTTACTGGAGTCACTCCAGGGTGCCTATGCCTTTCTTGTACTGGAAAGTCCCAAACTGCTCCCAGTATCCACCTGTGGCCTCACAAGTGCCAAACAGATGGGTACCTCCTTACCAATACTGGACTTCACACCACAGCCTGCCTTCCTTCACCTTCTCACACTACACGAACACTTGTGCTCAGCTGGAAGCTCTCTGGGAGGACAGGATGGCAAGCACTTGTCCGAAGGGTAACGCAAATCTGGGCAACACCATGCAGCCTCTCCCGCACAACCAGTGCGGCCGAACATGGATGTGCAAGAGGTGAGTGATGCCTGGGGCAATACCTGGGTCACCAGTGACAACAACTGACAAGAGCATCGATAGGGAAAACTTGATGAAAAACTGCTCTGGTTTGAAGTGACCTAGGACTAGGGCAATCCCCCAAGCGTGGCAGTTACTTCCATCTTCACCTTCTCTTTTCAAAAAAATGCTCGTGGGAGTGATTTAGACCCTGAAAAAGGATTCAGAGTTTTACTGTCCTCCTTGGTGTTTGCCTGGGAAAAAAGGCCTGGAGCAAACATTACCTTAAAGGCCAGGCAGCTGCGAGATCACTGACAGTCAACATCTATTTCAACCCTAAAGTCACGGCCCTGACCTGCGTCACTATTTTATTCACAAATCTTTAAATACCACATAGCTGAAAACCATCTTCCAGAAAAGATCTGTAACTTCAGGCACTTCAATACGTAGCCAGCACCGCCAGGCACTAATTTACTGAAAGAAATTAGTAAAAACCATCAAATTTCCTTGTTTCCAGTTTATCGATTTTGCTTGGTTCCTGGAGGAATCGAGGTCCAGAAGGAGATCCTACCACTCTGGGTGGGCTCTGCCTCACAGTGGTCAATCCACCCTGTCACCAGTGACAGAGGAATGGGGCTGGTGAAAGGAGGGAGGACGGAAGTGGTTGAAACCCGCTTTGAAACCACTGCTGTTGGATAACTCTTGACCCGCTGGGAGGCACATCCTTGTTGGTTTCCTGAGCATCTCCACGGAGCAGTGGGCTGCAACGTGGAGTCTGGTGGTCAGCGAGGAGGGACCACGAGGCGGGAAGGGGAACGGGTTCTCGGGCATGTTGTGAGGTCTGCACCACGCATTTAGCAGGGTTAAAAAGCTGCCAAGGCACTGAGCAAACTGGCGATCCTCCCGTGGCCGGCAGGGCGTAGTCCAGCATCCTCTGCTCCATGAGGCCTCTGCAGCCTCTTCCTCCTTTCCCTCTCCTTAGTACAAACTGCTATTCCATTAGATACAGACACAGCTTAAGGGCACGATCCCCCAAGAATTAGGGTATCAGCAAGAGCAACAGAAGTCCCTGCAGCTGGACAGAAGCAGCGGTGCATGCTGAGAGTCCCCACTTCTACCCCTCTTCCATGTCAAATGATCTAGCTTAGCCCCTGAGTAACGCAAATCCCTACAGTTCCCTGAATTAACGTCTGCTTCCACTGAGTAGAGCCTTTAGGAAAACCAAACCAAGCCAGCTTTGATGCAACAGTTGCTCAGGAGGAGAGCTTTAGGAAGATGTACCAGAGAAGATACAGCTTTTTGGAAGATGTACCAAAATAACCACGTTATTTTTGGTCTGAGTCTACTGATTTCAGGCAACCAGCTCCTGCTATAGGAGGATGGGTTAAAGAAGCCAGTGCCAAAGCATGGTCCCTCTCCATGGATCATAGATGTGCCTTGGCTGTGAGAAATGGTTTGAATTTTCAGGCATCCCATGGCAACACATGCTGAAGGGCTTGCTGAAGCCCTTCCATCACCCCAGGGCTCTTTTCAAGGATGGAAGGGGTTAGTAAGAGATGGCCACGAGCCCACCATGGCTGGACGTGCTGTGCAAGGCCCACTCACATCAAAGAACCGTACTCGTTCTGCAGTGAAGTGCGATGCTCACAGGCCCTGCCTGCTGGCCCCATTAAAGCACAGGTCTGCTTGCTGTGCCTGGCTACAGCGTGCGTGAGCATCCTCACTGCTTAAGCCTCTCCCAGTGTTTCCCTGCCTGCTGCAGACACTCCAGCGCTGGGAGGTGACCAGATGGCATCGCCATGTGATGGGGACTTTCCACTCACAAACGCATGTGGAGACAAGGGAAGAGGTGCTGGAGCTGGTGACTTGCAAATCTGAAAGAGCAGTCAGTGCTGGGTGTCAACTGCAAGAAAGGGGCTGCAAAAAGCCATCCCACTCTGGAGCTGCTGGGGCGAGGGGGCTCCTCCTGCTCCAATGTTTCAGCAGCCAGCAGCAGTGCTGCAAAATTGCCCCAGGAAAGGAGAAAACAGGGCCAAGGGCAGGGAGAGAGGCCCGGAGGGTCCTGCCAGCCGTTGGATACAGACACGGGGGACTGCAGGAGGGAAACACACTGCTCTGCTGGGGTTTGCAGCGTCCTCATCCCAAACCTGCTCTGACAGGCCTGGTGACAGGAGCCAGCACAGCAGCTGGCACCACGCACGGAGACCTGCCAGCCTTGCGGCTCCTGTCGGCTCGCCCCCAGCCATGGGCAATGACAGTGCATCTCTGCTCCCCGCCGCGCCCTACAACGCTGCCAGCGCCTGGCTTGCCTCTCCCCGCTCGCGGGCAGTGCATGGCACTCTCCCTCCCTGCTCTTGGGCTCTTCCCCATCCGGCGGGGCAGAGGGCCGGGGTGGCTGTGCTGACAGCCCTGCCTGCCACGGGACAGGCAGTGCGCACGGCAGGCAGGGGACAAGCCTGCACAGGGAAGCTCCCGGGGCCCCGCACATTGGCAGTGTGACAGAGAGGGTCAGACAGCAGGGGAAAAGGTGTGGGGAGGTGGGGGGTGGCCTGGCCCTATACACACACACACAGAGCCTCTGGAATAGCCCTCACCGGGCTCCAAGCAGGGACTAGACATGCTGTCACCCCCACCAAGCCCCTGCAGAGGCACATCCGCACCAGCCTCGGCTCCGGGGCGAGGGTTTGAGCGTGCCTGGCTCAGACCTCTTCCCTGCCCTGTCCCAAACCATAGAAACACCCCCATAACATGTAAGCTCAGCACCGCAATGTCCCTGCCCTGCGCCAGGCAGGGGGATGCCACTGGCACGACCATGTTCCCCACAAACCCACGCTGGGTGACTGAAGCCCCCCGGTGAAAACAGCCCTGAGTGCGTGGCTACAGAACAGGGCGGGCAGGCTGGGAGGTGGGGGCTGCACCCGGGGGTGCCAGGACCCTGAGGGTCTGCGACATGTGAGGAGGGGGTCCCCGGGTGCCCTCCGCCCCACCCCGATGATGCACCACAGCGCAAGCCCCCAAGCTGGGCTGGGTGCTTGGGGGGCACCGGTGAAACCACCCTCCGTGAGCTTGGGAGGGGGATCCTTTGAGCCCTGGCTGGTGGCAGCAGTCCCCGGCAGGGACAGCCGGGCCCCGGGCCGGGCCGGGTTTCT
>NW_008794584.1:231407-313756 GCF_000699145.1 Aptenodytes forsteri | reverse complement strand
AACGCCCAGGCAGAGATGCCCCGAGGCTGCAGCCCCGCTCCTGCTGCTGCTACAGGCCGCGGGCAGGCGTTGGTTGCCCTCTGGGCCCCACGGCCTCGCGGGGCTGGTGGGGCTCCGGTCTAGGTCTCGCCACCGGAGGCGCAGGCCCTGACCAATGCCTGGTCTGGCCTGGCCCTGGCGAGGGGCCGCACGCTGCCTCGCACACCCACACAGGCTGCTGTCGCCACACCGCGGGTACGGGCCTCTGAGGCCCGGGGAGGTCAGCCCGCGCGCGGAGGGCGGGCAGCCATGCAGTGGGACCCAGACAGGCTGGAGACAACAGGAACCCCATGAAATTCAGGATGAAGGGGAAAGTCAGCAATGACAGAGGCTGGAGCTGGAGAGGCTCTGCAAGGAAGGCCCTGGGGGCCTGGCGGGCACAGCCCTGGGCCCTCGTGGCAGTGAGGGCTCTGCGAACAGGCACAGTTGGGAGGTGGAGGGAAGGAGCTGTTCCCCCCAGCACAGTGCTTGTCAGACTGCATCTAGGTACTGCGTCCAGTTCAAGAAGGATGTTGATAAACCAGCGTGATAAACTGCCGAAGGAGGGCAGCAAGTGAGGAAAGGGCCAGGTTGATTCCTCTGCTCTGCACCCTCAGACCTCGGTTGTCCGTGTCCCGGGGTGATGCATGCTCTGAACCACGCGACACTGGGACTGGAGAGCCAACAGACCTTCTCCTCTTCTTAAGCTATTTGACACTTCAAACCACATTTTTCTTGATATCTTTTAGTTTTCCTAAAGATGCATTCTTATCTTCTCATGCATTGTTACCTAGTTTGTTTTTTCTGTTTGTGAAAAAGTCTTTTTGTTTGTAATCATCACTTCTGTCCTCCTCCTAAACAAGTCTGCAACAGACCAAAGGCATCTTATCTCACAAATTCAGAACCTGGAAATCAGATTTCCCCCCCAAAATCAGGTTTGTCTTAACAAACCTATCAATAATGAAAAGTGTGAGTTCTTGGGTTGGTTAATGTCCTGTTTTTCCTACAGACACTGTACGAGGAATGACATCAGCATTGCATACTCATGTTGGTTGCTATAAATCATGATGTATTTCTAACAAATCAAGAACATTTTGCTGAAGGAAACTCAGATGTGTGGTAGATTGGTCACGACCTCACGCTGATGTTGCTGCCTTTTCTTCTTTGGCAGCACAAGGTGTTATGTGATTCATGGACAGAAAAATTTAATTTAAAAAATGGCTGCTATCTAATTTTCTCCTGCTAAATTGTTCGAAATGTTTTTAATGAAATGCTTTTCCAAAACATTTTTAATGAAATGCTTTTCACCTTGAAAGAATTGTGGACAGGGACAACAATTAGTGTTTGTCTAATCTGGTATAATAAAACACCAATTTTGTTAATAGTCTAAGGAAAATACAGAACACTTAACTATAGGCCAAATGGATGATAACAACATTCAAATGAAAAAGAACTGTCAGGTTATTTTTTATCAACTTTGACAGAATGCCAAAGTGGAGGTTGTTAAAATGGGACGCTATTGTGTATTCTGTTTGTTACTGGGATGAAACTTGGGATACTGAATTTAGTCTTTTTGAAGCTAGAAGTTTTTTCCTGAATATAAAACAGGAATGATCAAAGCTTAAAATACCTCCCCAAGAAAAAGAAAAGGGTTTTAAAGCAATATTGTCTCAGCCCCGCCACGTAGAAGTGAGCCACTGTAATTTTTTAGTGCACAGCTTGGTCTGTGAGGAAAGCCTGTGGGTACGCTCCTGCGTGGGCAGAGTGGGAATGGGAACTGTCAACCCTCAACCCCATTAATTTGGGACCCCATCTGTTGTCCTTTTGACAAGACTAAAGATGTGGGGAAGAAATCAGGATATTAAATCTCACCGTTTTCCTGCTCTGGAGCGAAATTTTACCTTCTTTATTGAAAGTGTTCCTGGACTGGCACTTGCCAGGTTGTGACAAAGTGAATTTCACAGCTTGTCTTGCCCCCAGTCCTGGATGGCTCAGAAGAAAGTGCTGCAGCGTTAGCCTGCTCAGGCTCCTCTGTCAGCAAAGGAAAAACGTCCTTTCCAGCTCTCCGATGGCAGCTAGCAGGATGGCCAAAATAAGGTGAGGCTGTACTGCTCCCAGGTCAGAAACTGGTGACAGCATTACAAACATAATTTATTATACTCGCAGGCATATAGAGAAGATGTGAAAACTCCTGCAGTTACTAAATGTGAACTAGTGAGAGATACCAGGCTTGTCCAAACCCAGAAATTTCTACTGATTTCTACTCTTTGGCACAGTTTGCATGCTACCTCGTGGCACAAGCACCTTGGGGTACCTCCACCAGGTGTTTGCTGTAGGTAGGGGAATGCCCTGAAAAACTGCCCAAACAAGTGCTCTGCACATGGCACTTTTGAAGGTATATTATGCTCTATTATTCATGTTAGCGTGTTGCTGCTAGCTGATTATTAGCTCTGGTCTGCCACTGATGAACCCAAGGCGGTGCACGGGGAGATGCTCTTTTCCCAGGGATTTGGCAGGTTATCTGACCCAATCCCTAGGACAGAAATAATACGCAAAATTGTCTCAGCCTTAGGGCGGTTCTGAGGAGTTTGCTTTCCTTTTGTTGCCTTAAAGCAGAAAGGTGATGTATAAAATTTTGCCAGGCACCTTATTTCTACTAGGAGGCGCTCTTTGACCTGGGATTGGATGGGCCTCTCCACCCGCTTTCAGATGCATCCTCAGTTTGTGTTGTCCTCGTAGGGCTGTGCGTACCTTAGCTTAAAACACCTCACAGCCCAGGGAATCATGGTGCGCCTCGGACTCAGATGCTGAGGCCATTCCCTCTTCCCAATTTAGGAAAGTGCTGTTTATCAGGGTTCTAAATTTATAGATAATTTGGTGGCTCATCTCTGTTTGCAGAAGTAAGTGCAAGAGGCAAAGGCATTCCATGTAAGTTTAAGATCAATGTGTTAGACCAGTAAGCAGAATGAAGTCCAATAATGAATTATTCAATATTCCATGCAAAAGTTCCTGTAGTGAGGTATTTTTGGTTTTTTTTAGCTTAAAGGATACTCATCGCATACACACTAGATTTAAATAATCTGCAAAAGCTTTTTTTCTTTGTGTATGTGGGACAAAGGCTTGCAGTTGTCCCACTCTCAGTGAGAGTCCTGCATGTGCCTTTTGCTGGCTTTGAGCCTCAGTGTGAAAAATGTCCAGACCATTTCCAAATTCAAGAAATATTTGTAGCTACAGTTTATGGTTTATCCACCATACAGTTAGATTTATTTGAGATTATTTGGTTTTGTATGATTCACACTCAGTATTTTTTATTGCTGCATTGTGTTTCTTGTGGTCTGTAAACCAATGGATTGTAGTTTCTGGAAGGCTGTGCAGTGATCTGAAAGGTGCTGCTAGTCCCACAAGGCCAAAGACTTGAAGAGCTTAGCACAGGGTGCCTTTATTTCCACACGCTGTTAGACCTCTGTATTCTTGCTCCTGGCCACGCTAACTCCACAGTGGGCTTAGCTCCCTCCAGCTGGTTTCGTGATCCGCCTCCTTTCTCCAATGTCCTCAGCTGCACATCCCTGCAGAGAGAGACTAGGAGGACAGTGAAGGCTCTTTTATTGACAGGTCAGAGCACGGCTCAGTTTTGCAGTCCCACGGACTACCTCACTTCAGCAGAGACTGTAGCGGCATGCCCTCGGGAGCACTGATTTGTGGCGGCCCTTTCACTCTGGAAGAAAAGAAGGCACGTTTGGGCTGATGGACAGAAGAGCAGGGAGCCTGACAGTCCCGATCCCCACCGGGCTGTCCCTTCATCCGCTGCCACCCACAGATGGGGAATTACAGGCGGCAGAGAGGGACGTCCCCCGCCTCTCTCAGCAGACTCTGTGTGCAGGGCAGGATGGAGCTGACTCACTGTGCCTTCTCGACATCCTCGATACCCTCAGGCAGGTGCGCGTTGAGCGTCTCCGGGAGCAGGAAGGCCACCGAGCCGCAGCACACTGCTACACCACAGTACGTCACCTCGGGCAGAGACCTCCACACCTCATCCAGCAGAAACACAAGTGGGGCCAAAGCCCCGCCGAGGCGTGCCACGAAGGAGGTGTACCCCATCCCATTCTGCCTGGAAAGGTAGGGCACCGTGGTGGTGCAGACCACCATGAGAAAGAGATGGGTACTTCTTTCATATCAGACCTTGGGAAAAAGTGCAGACCCTCTTCCCCTTCCCCCTATTTTTCTATAAGTGCTGAGGCTTTTTTCCCCCCAGGTTTTTCCTCTGCCAGGTTTTTTCTAGGTTGTTTTTTTTCTTTCTTCATATCTCCCTACAATGGTAATATTTCCCAGAGAGCAACCGTAACTGCTGTGAGAAATAGATTTATGTCTATTATGAGAAAGAAGCTGCAGTTCCACACTAAAAATATCTGCTCTAAAGTTGTTTCCACTTAAAATGTCTAAAACCCCAAGTGCATTTTCTACCCATCCCCTAGTAAATCTTCCAATCTGCTGAGAGCAAACCTAAGTCCCTCCTTCTCCCAGGTACTTCTAGGCAGGTGGCATGCACTGGAGATACCTGTGAGCACCTTTGGTCCTGCTGTAGATATAAGCCCAGGAGGGCTTGGAGAGGAGGCCAAAAATAAGACCTGGGACCTATTCCAGTTACTAATTTTCAGGGGATGGGTGGCATTTCACACTGACAACAAGGATGCCAGGACCTACTTGTGCATATGCAGAGTAAGTACTGCAGAAGGAACCAATGTTTTTGTCTTTATCTGTCAATGTCTTTGAGCATGTAAAAATACAAACCAATCTGAGAAGAAAAGTAGCAGATTGGTGTGCCCACTTCGGTTTAAATATGCATCATTCCCCACATGCAACAGACCAGTGAAAGTTAAAGGACTAAATGGCAGAGAAGGGTACTCTGGGCAGGGAGGGACAGGGGTGAAGTAAGCCACAAGGCCTGCTGTGATCCGTTAGGGCTTTTTGAGACTTTCACAAAGAAATCAGTGAGGTGATTCCCTCCACCAGTCTCAGCTATATCCCAAACTATGCTGATGCTAAATCTGGTTTTATGTCACCATTACCCAGATATTTCAAATAACCTCTCTTTTTCCTCCTGAAAGTCCCTGCTTTAATATCATCTGATGTCCAGAAGACTGTCAAACATGTAGTAGTACGTGTCCCTTATAAAACTTGGTATTTCAATTGATTATTTTTGGGGTCTTTTAACAGTTATTGGCAGATTATCACAGGGAACTAAGACTTTACTAAGCACAGATGCCTTATGGAGTTCAAAAATCTTCCCACACAGAATACTCCTCACCTTTCGATACATCTCCCTATCAACATAACCTAACCACACGTAACCCAGGTAAAAAAGGGTAGCTTTCTGCCCCTTTCTTGTGAGTATGTGTAATTGCTAGAACCTGCTACTTCTAGAGGCAAGGCATCAGTCCTGCAGTCTAGCCAACAGCACGTCCTGCTTTGCTGATGTCGAAGACCTGAGGGTGACATCCCACCGAGGCTCTGGTTGTGCATGCAGGAGAGTGGCATGTCTTACCTCAGTACGGTTGGGTAGAGCTCAGAGGTGTACAAGAAGACAGCAGTGAATGCAGCTTCTGAGAAACCTTTGCCCATAATGGCTACTACAGAGCGCAAGGAGGTGAAGGCTAGGAGGAAAGAAAAGACATTTATGACAATGTTCAAAGAGCAGCCTCTAGGAAGAAGGTTCTTGTGGCCTCAGGTACAAGAAGGAAGAAGATTCAATGCTCCTACAGACAAAACAGGGAGCTTTGTAGCCCTGGAGCTGCTGTCTCCAAAGTCTGGATCAGTAAGTTTGGTAAGTATTAGCCCGAGTGGGAGCTGAACTGATGCAAGGATAGGTCCTGATATTTCCCATTGGACAATGTCTATAATAAAGATAGGCACTTCACCTTGCCATCACTGGACCCTTACTAGCCGCTTCACAGTGACTGGAGACCATCTGTTGCCACCACATATTAGGGCTAGCCCACATTAGCAACCTTGTCCCACACATGCCCTTTAGGTGGAGGACATCTCTATACAGAATTGCCTGTGGACAAGATCTATGGTTCTCCTTCTCTAGCACTGTACAGAATGCAAACCTCCCCTTTAGCAAGTACTGCATATAGCAGAGGAGCGTCTCACGCTTGGGAATGATGACGTTGGCTCCGATGCATAGTCCAGTCAGGATGAGTGCCCACGCCTGACTCTGCCGTCGTCCAGCTCGATTCATCACCACATACATGATCATCTTGGCTGGAATCTCAATGACCCCAAAGACGAACTGGGAGAGATACATGTTGAGCCCAAAGCCAGTTAGGTTCATGCTCATGCCATAATAAGAGAAGGCAACACCAAACCTGCAAGGAGTGTGTGGAGAAGGGGATTAGGGAAATCCAGCCGGCGAACTGCAGGACAAATCCCCTGTGTGAAGTGGCACTGCTTACCATACAGCCCCAGAACAGAGAGAGATCTTCCGCAGGACTGGTGTCCTGAACAAGCTGATGTAGGAGTAGCTCCCTCCTGGCTTTTTGTCTGTTGCCATCCTTCTAAGGGCCTGGGAGAGGTGGAAAGAAGGAAATAGCTCAGCTGCTGTACTTTTAGGATCCAGACACGAAACCCTAGACAGGCTGGGGCCTTCGCCCTTCCCAGCTCCAGCTCCGCCTTGGATTTTCCATACGTTGCCATTGCAGGACAATTCTCTGGGCATACGTTGTCAGAGGCACGTCTTCCTACAACTTTATAGATTGCCTACCATTTTAGACTTCTTTTTCTTTCCATGGCCCCTTCTTCCCTCTTACCTAAATACCCCATGTGGCAGAAAGGGTTGCAGAAAAATGGCAGACCTTGGTGTTAGCAAAGTCAGTGTTCCCCATGTTGTTGCCTGCTGTTGTGTCAGGTCTCAGACAGGAACAAACAGTGAGCTGCATGCTTTATTCTCATTAATGCATTTATATAAAGTGTGATTATTTATACATCTGTTTATAAATATGGAATATATAAAAAAGTCAGGCACTGAGAAGTGAGCCCTGCCCATAAGGAAGAAGAGAGTGCTTATTCACAAAGTCTTTTAGCGATTGATTGACGGTAAGTACCAGGAGAGTTGGTAAGTTCTACTCCCTGGCTGAGATGCGAGAGATTCACACAACTACAGGTCTGCAATGCAGCTATACCTAAGCTAGTTGCCATAGGCTCACTGTGTAGTTAATGGAGATCTCCAGTGGAAGTGATGGAGTCATTTTATCCTAGAGCAAACAACCGCATTTGGTCAGAAGAATCGTGTGCTAGCCTCCATCGGCTATTCATTAGACTGCAGACTGTACAGGAGACTGCAGACAGTGATGATGTGGACACCTAATGTTGGGAGAGATTAATTCCTCTCAGGACAGCCTTGCTTCACCATGTCCAAAAATCATCAGCAGATGCAGGGTAGGACAGTTAAAACTGATTAGGTTATGAATCACAGGAAACCTTGAGGAGAGAGTCTGGTTAACTAGTTACATGTATTCTCAAATCAATATCCTCTTCAGAGAAAGCAAAGCCTCGGCTAAAGCTTTTGCACAAATACTTAATCCCAGCCACAGAGCCGCATAGGGAACCTACAACTTAGATGGATGAAGAGGGCCTCCAGCATCTTGGACCAGAGGATCATCTTCTCCAGTGCCTTGTCTCCAACAGCGTCCTGCAGTGGAACCTACAGAAGAGCTGGGCAAGCATGTAGAGATATTCCCCTAGAAATGTCACCACCTCCAGCCCTTCAGGGACTTTCTGAACCAGACAGGGTGTCTGTCTGTTTAGCACCTTGATGATCCTTTCCCACACTATCTAGTGGTTTGTTGAACCCATGTTTTTCTTTTATTTCCGTACACCCATCTCTGGATCTGGTAACTTTTGTTAATACTGCAGTATGGCAAGTAAGTTATTTTTTTAAACTTTTACCTTTTTTTTTTTAACCTTTTTCACAGACAAATAATAAGTCTTTTCATCCAAATGCATAGGATGAATCATAGCACTGATAACAGACTACTTCTGCAATGCTGAGAATTTCAATATTAGCTTCAAGTTACCCTGATGGCAGTCTGTCCTCTCTTTAAGTTGCATGATTTGCTATTAAAATGGGTAACGTAAGACATTAACATGGAAAACATCTTCCAGTATGTACTGCTAGCCAGATTTCTTGGCATGTGGAAGGACAACTGGGAGAGCCAGAACAGCGAGAACCCCAAGAAACTTAAAATGCACATAATTCAGTGATGACTGGGGAGGGAGGAGGGTGAGGGAATCTGCAGGCCTACAGCATCACCTACAATTGAGATGGTGCTGAACAGTTATGAGGGCTGGGGACTTGCAGAAATATCTAATAAAGGAGAAATGCCAGCCCAAAGAGCTCTCTGGTTAAAAGAATTGCACAAAATGAAAGAAAGCGTTAGGAAAGGGAAGAGGATAGCTGTAAGTAACAGCATGTTTCACTAGGGAAGAGCTAAGATTTTATTTCTAATTGCTTACTATTCTTTGCAGTTTTTGGATGAGTGATAAAGCTTTTCATACTGAAGAAAGAATTTCACACTGGGAAATTCCTTAGTTCTATAAGACAATGCTATTAAACCTGAGAGTACGTCACTAACATGCTGGCAATTATCCAGAGATTATACGTCTTTCAAAGTTCAGTCTTCTGAACTAAGGAAAATCAGTTGTTACCTTAATAAGCCATCAAAACACACTGATGCACAGTCAAGTCAATTAAGCAAACTAGAATCGGGCAGTTCTGTGTTGCCTGCATGTTTGGATATGGACAAGAGAAAACAAGCACGTCCCTATAAACCTCATGAATCCAGCAAGGTGTCACAGCTGCAAGCTTTTCTTGATCGTGGTCCAGTGGTCACAGTATGGTGTGACTTGGTACAAGGCTGTGATGGTGGGGAAGCCCCAGCTACATTTCCTAATGCTAAGAATGGTATGAGGGTGCAAGCCCATGCCCTTCCTGGTGAAACACTGCACTCTGAAATACAGAGTCATCAGCCAAGGCTGAATGAAAGAGGCTATAACTTGTTATTTTTACATATTTAGTCAGAGCTACTGGCTTGATTAAAGGCAAGGAAGGGTCACACTCAACTCCTGTCTGCCACAACCAGTAAATTCGTAATTTCTCACATGATTAAACAACATGTTTCTGTTGTAAATCAAAAGGGCTAATCACCTTTTCAACAGATACTAAGAAAGTGCTTTTAAAAAATGTCACGCTGGCCAGGATAAGACAGTGGCATGGTTGCAGGAGCACTGGGTGCAGAGATGCAGCTGGACCATGACAGCAAAGCACAAGCCTCCTGTGCTGGTGCCAGGGATTTCCCATCTTCCTCTTTTGGTAAGAGGAAAACCAATGGACTTTAAAGGAAAGATTGATGTTTAATGAACCACAAACTTCCGTACCCACTGGATTTCACAGCTAAGCTTTGTTGCTCTTGAGAAGGTCGAGACAAACCATGTGGACCAAATTAGTCAGAGGTTACAGACCTGCAGCCATCCAAGCCTGGCTGTGAAGGGTTGTTGTGAGCACTGACTGTGCTCTGGTGTCTCCCCAAAGGGAGAAACCAGCTTCTGCCTGGCCCTTGAGTCCTCCCTAGAGCTGAGACATCACTTGCACTTATCAACATCCCCTGGAGCCACCAGCATGTCCTTAAGTAAGCGTCATGGACCAAGGTCTCAACATTTGTGAGTCTGAATGCAAAAATAAATTTTTAAGATAGAACTGAACACAAGGTGAAGATCTCCAGATCAGCCTCATAGCTTGAGCTTTGGAGTTGAAAAGAGGTGGCTATTTTTTAGGGTTCTCTTTCCCTTTTATTTGTTCAGTCATCTAGCTGAGCTTCTTCACTCTATCCTTTACACCTCTGGGGTCAAGCAAAAATGGATTCAAACCAGTGAGTACATGCCTACTTTGCCCGATGTCTCACCCATGCCACATTCCTTTAAAACTGCTGGCAGAGCCATGATTGACTTGAGAGCAGAGCTTTAGCCAGGGGAAAAAGTTGATTATGCCAAATGTTCTTTACACCCACATTCACCACTGGGGCACTATGGCTGACAATCTCCCGGTTTCCCATGTACACTTAACGCAGCCTGAGGTGGACTAGCCTTTACATTTTTGGATAACACTACATGCAGTATCTCAAGCGCAGTATGAGAGAAAATATGCTGTCTACATGCTATTAATGTGTGTCTGCTTTCTGCTAGCACTCTACCAACACTTGGCAAACACTACGGCAACCAAGGCAAACACTAAGCTGCACAAATTGCTCATGCACCTGCATGCTCTCCTCTCTGTTACGGGAGTGATGCCTCTGCCTTACTTTTTCAGGCTGTGCTTCTCTCTCGCTGCGTATTTAGTCCAGTGTCCAGTGCATTGAGGCTTCTTGTCATGGCAATAATGAATGGAAAGACACTCCACCTAATGAAGGGGGTTTCTGGCCTTATGGGAGCTGAGCTGCTGCTTTATCTTTAGGAGTGGATGTAGCTGCTTTCTAGAGTAAAACGGAGCACGGCACCCTGTGGACCACAGTGCCTCACAAATCACACTGCAGGCTGAGCATTGCTTCAGCTATCAAATAGAAGTAAAACAGAGAGAGAGAAAATGGGAGAGGAAGAATGTGTGTCTGGATCTTCAGTTTCTCACCTCTGGTGAGACAGCAAAGTCTTTCCTTCCATTCATTCTTGCACATCTAAGCAGATGCCTGTGAGCTTGTTTCACTTTGCCATTGGCTATGAGCCACCGGGCAGACTCTGGGACCCACCTGGTGCGAGGAGAGAAGACAGTGTTCCTGTTGGTGCTCCATGTTTTCCACCCCACACACATGGCCCTGGCCACAGAGACGGGGTCTTCTCAATGGGACTTCAACATCAGCTAAAAATAGCAACTGTGGTGCATGAGGATAAGAGTAATGGGACACCCTTGTTATACATACATGCTGTTCTACTCTTAAGGGAGTACAGTCTGCTAATTGAAGTATGTCTAGCCAAAATTTTTATCATGTGATCTTTGATCAAAGCTTGAATTTTCTGAGCTGGTTGAAGTTTCAAACTCTCATCAATTAAAATTGGCCCCAGAGAGTTTATATTTACAGACTCATGCTTTTTGGGACTCTTTAAACTTTGAAATTGTAGGGTGTAAAAAATTACTATGTAGAAAGGATTTAGTGGGCTCTATACTTACTCTGTTAATTGCTAAAATTATTTGTTTTTCGCAATAATCAAAGCCTTCTGCACAAGACAGTCAACTGGGGTCTAAATCATTGTGGCTGTGGCCCCCAGTGAAGTATCCAAGCTAGTCATTGAGCGACAAGGGATACTGTACTGCTGTAGAGCTAATTAGAAACTCTGAGAAGTCTGCTTAGCAGACCTGTGTAGGGTAGGAGTCCTGTGACTCTTATTTTTCTGTCTGTTCCAGCAAAAGATCCAGCACTTGTCATAAACTAGCATCTGCAACTCCCTCTTCTTGGACTTCTCTCTGATCTTGCATCTGGTTGCAATTCATGGCTACATGGCCCTGTTTGGCCCAGAGCTTCCCAGGCCACAGTGCAGCCCATCTGGCCTAGAGGGTACATGGTGTTTTGTGGGTCTGCATAGCAGACAGGGTCCAGAAGACATTGGAAATACCCCACAGTGGCTACATTCTGCTAGAGCAGCCAACACCTACCTCCTGCTGCTCAAATGTGTCCCCTGAGAGAAGCAGAAAACAGAATCTGCTGTTCGCATGGAGACTTTCAGCTGAGCATCCTGTGCAGTCAGTGGGAAGACTTACAACCCTGAAGAAGGATGTGGCTATGAGGTCTACTGAGGTCACACAGTTGTCAAAAACCTCTCTTTGGAGTCTCCCACTGAAGCGGTCCGAGACCAGTTCCCTGTAAGCTGTTGGTGATTAATGTGCCCTAAATCAGGTTACAAAAAACCTAATGAGCAACTGCTGTCACTATTCAAGCAGTAGCTGAAAAGGATGTGTAGAGCAAAAACATTTGCAGAACTGGTCTTCTGGAAAGTTTTCAATTCCTTCCTATAAGCTTGTAACCCAGTGCACCTTGGGAAATATAAAGAGTGAAAGATGGCATTTTGCACTCACTGCCACCATCTCCAGAGTATAATATTATGTCTTTTGGTTGTCTAATGTCTCAACTGAGTTCTGACATTGTGTCAACAATATCTACAGAGTGTGCTAAATTAGATTTTGATTCCATACTTCAGGGACTTTTAATTATCCAACAATCACTGACCTCTTGGTTGCTTGAATTTTGATCGGACTACAGTATAATTTGTTGGAGAACTAATCTCCATAAAAGGCATTAACATAAGAGAAAAAAAATCAGCTATCATGGAAAGGGTGGGTCCAAATGTATCTGAATTTCAGCACTTCCCAGGACTCAATTTTTTATGGCTGGTTGTCCTAGAGAAAGAGCAAGACAACTCAAACTAAAAAAGTCAGCAGAACACATATTGCAGTTGTGCTGGACTTGATCAGCGAAATATCAGATGTTACTCTTTGCCAGAAAACCCTTATCACCAGCAAAACAGTACATCTTTTCTGAGCCATTGATTAACAACAGCATCAGTTTATACCCCATTTTTCATAAGTATTATTTGAGATTTTTCTGCTCAGTCTGTGCAGCTATTTAATCTACTGCTTCATGCTGATGGACAGACATAGTAAGCAAGCAAACCATAGTCTCTAGAAGCCTCTTTGATGGCAGCTGAAAGGCACTTTAGCATTTGGATATCACTTTCTGCTCAGCGATTATGCATATAATTTTGGGGCCCATGTGTCTAACAATCAGAGCTTATTCTGTGTGGTTTCCAGCTAGAGCTCCCCGTCACCCCTGAGAGACACGTCTGTGATTTCTGCAGTGTGGTCCAGCACCACACCAATGTCCAAGAGGAACTAAACAACCACCCTAAGGTGGAGGAGACCCAGACACCCATTTCTGCATGTTTTCAGTGGGGCAGTTGTGGGAATGCCTGCTTGCTTATTTCAACACAGGACTTTTGTCCAGCCAGGAAATGGAGCTGCTTATTCAAAGGACTGTTTTGGATCATCGAATAGGTTGATCCAATACACTTCACATTACAGTCACAGTATCAGTGAATCAACCCTGTATTCTGGTCTGTTTTACTACATGAAAAAAAGAAGGAAAATGAGTTTCTTTGATTAAATGAACCATCTTTCATTTTAAGGCTTAAGAGATGTCAGGTATTTCTTAAATAAGGCTACAGGAGGGAAATAGCCCACAGAGGCAGATGTATTTGACCCATCAGGATGGTTACACAGCTGAGAAAGGCCATGGGAAGTGCAGAGATAAATGAACCTGACCTAGCCTGCAGATGTCATTGGCTCATATGGAAAAATTGGTACCAGAGGTATCCTCCTCAATGAGGTGGGGACAGAGGATGGATAAATTATTTATCCTGAGTCTACCAGGGATTAAAGCCAGGGATCTGGTCTGGCCCTGCCTCCCTTTATTGGCATCTCTTTGCTTGCTCTGAGCCACGTCTGACAGTGCTTGCAGCACCAAATCCTGCTCCTTTGCGCTGCAACTTGTCCCCCAAATGTCTGGCCTCAGCCCCAGTCCTGCCTCCTCTTTGTCCCCAAAGCCGTGGTGCGACCTTGGCTCCTGGCCTTGTCGGAGGTGGGGAGAGATGAAACCCAGGCCACTCAGTTTTCAAGAGCTGCCATGCCTGGGCAATCCGAGTGCAGGACACAGATGAGTCCTGCTCCTCTTTGGATTGCTGGAGCCAGTCTAGGATCAGTGTTGCAACATTTGCCGCGCTTACAGAGCAGAGGAGGCAAATCACAGCCCACTCCCAGCCCCACTAGCCATCCGGCTCCAGGTCGCTGCACTCACCACAGGCAGACAACGCTCAGAAGACAAGGTCCTGTTACGGCTACTAATAGCCAGTGCCATTCCCGCACCAAGTACGCTACCATGGCCAGCAGCATGTTCCCGATGCTCCAGAAGATGCTAGTCAGGATCCCGGAGAAGGTGCGGTGCTGTATGTCCACCCACTCCATCCCTGCAAGAGGAAGGCAGCGTTCAGCTGGAACACACAGGACTTCTCCAGGAAGGGGTCTGCAGGGCTCTTTAACAAGGGCAAAGTGAGGTAATGTCCCTGGTCTTCTTCTCCAGGAGAGTTCCACTGTTTGGCCAACATCTGGCACATTTCAAACGTTCATCCACAATGCTTAACCTCTTGCAAAGATGTAAGCAACTAAAATAAAGCCTTAAAAGAAGAAATACTGGACATATAGTAAGAAACAGTGCTAAAAACACCTTAGGTGATCCTTTTTTTTTCATCCCATTCAATTGCATTCAAATGGTCATCCTGCTACAACTGCTAACAATCAGAAATGTCCCTCCCAAGCTCTACTTTGCCTTGCAGGCATCAACCTTTATAACAATAAAAAAACATAGCAGACCTTGGGATTTGTCAGGTCTTGTGTGGACTTTTCCAGTATTGAGGCCATTTTAGCTTGATTTTGGCTGTATCTGCAAAAATCCTGGAAATTTTTGCTGCACCTGTAACTTGCTCTTGGGTACAATGAGTCTTGCCTAGTATGTCCCAACTGTATCTACAAAATCATCCAGTGCTCTGCTGAGTACCCTGAAGTTTGGAGCTTGTTTTTATTATATAATTACCTGAATTCTTCGGCTTCAGTTTTGCCTAGTTCTGTATGATTTTTTTTTTGTGGTTCTTTTGCCCCACTCTTTCTAAAAATACAGATTGGGAACTTATGAAAACTGCGAGCAACCTCAAGACTGGGGAGGTAGAAACACCCTGCGAATGACACACTCCTCCTCCTCCTGCTGAGGACATGGCAACGCTGATAAATTGTCTTAACAGTGTGTTTGAAGGGTGAGAACTCAGTATCAGAGGAAAGGGGCAGATACTTTGGTCTATGGCTTTTATTGTACTACTGATGATCCTTAACAGGAATTGGGTAGCATGGATTGCAAGTGTTAATGTTGCAGCAGAAGTACTAATTAGTGGTTGTTACATTTTGAGTAGACTGTTAAAGCGTTAATTAGACTAACAGAAAATTGTAATTCTTGGGTCCTCCCAAGAGGGATGTACTTTTGGCTGCCTGTAGTGAAATTGCACACATAACTATTTCCAAACTCCTGTTCCTACTAGCTCTGCCCTGTCTGGTAGACAAGTCCCTACCTACCCACTGCCTGTCAGAAGTCCCCCTGTACAACCAGACACCCACAAGCTGCCACATACCTACCCAAAGGCAATACAATAAGGGAGACGCCGCTCAGGGCCACCCCAGTGAGGGTCCGCATGATGGCCAGCATGCTGTAGGAGACGGAGGCAGCGCTCAGCATCCCAAATATGACAGAGCACACAAGCGACAGCAGGAGCATGGCTTTCCGTCCGAACCTGCCACGAATACAGGCTGGGTTACAGTGGCTGGAAACCTGTCCCAGGAGTAGGGTTTGAAATGGGGCAAACCAGAGGCTTGAGAAGGAAAATTAAAATATTTCACACTCTGCAAAGAGCACAAGATGCAACGCGCCAGAGAGAAGGAAACAGCTCTGGATATAACCGGTGCCACAGTGGTGCAATACCATTCAGAGGGCCAGCCTGCCCCCGTGAGCATCGAGCATGAGGCTCTCCAATGGAAAGAGCAGCACTGATCAAAACAATATATCGGGCTCCCCTTTTCAACACCATCATCAAAAGCAGTGATGTCAGCTTGAAATCCCATGCTGCTGGCTCACCCTGCTCCCTCCAATGGCTGTCCCCATGCCTGGCTCAGCATGTCCTCCTCCCGTGGATCACTCAGGACCAGCCACTGCCACCGCTCTCGAGGAGGAGAGAGAGCCGTGACACTTTCACCCCGATCCTTGGAAGAAAAACAAGGATCCCAAAGGAAAATAAGAGGAATCAAATTGTCAGCCCACATGTGCAAATAGCTCTGATGTCCTAAGGGGTCTGTGAGAAATCTGCTAGGAGGTCATTCCCCAAGGGTTTTGGAAGTTGTAGGACCATCTTACCCCGGTGCAGAGTCCTGTGTGGAGAGTGTGGAGAAATACAGAAAATCAAATACACACAAATGCACATGTATACACACACACACACACACAGAGAAATATGTGTGGATGTATTTCTACACAACCTATGAAAATCTAAAAATCAAAATGGGGCACAAAGCATCAGTCTTCTGATGAACATCAGCACTGCATGTGATGAAAGCTTAGGTTCAAACTGGACTAGTAAATTAACCCTGTCAACAGGTAATGTTCAGTCTATAGGGACTGCAATCCTGGTCTGATTCTGGCATTAGGGCTCTCTTAGTGGCCACCTGAGAAGGATGGTGGCAAGGACAATTGCTCCAGAGCAAAAAGTGATATGCCGGGACATAATGCCACAATAACGTTCCTAAAAATGATCATAAATGACTTCATGCAGCAGCTAGTTAATGAATCTACTGGAGAAAAAACAACTTGTTGCTTGGACCCAGGCAGTTTGCTGGATCTGCTTTGAAATTTAAGCAGAGCCAGCTTCCAAAAGTCATTGTAATGACTTCGTGTCTGCTGGGTCAGAAACACACCAGAGCTGGATCCGGTTTCCCAATAGGGTAACTGCCTAAGAAAGAAGATACATTTTTTAAATGAAGATTTTTCTTGAAAATACAGTGAGAAGGATATAAACCCATCAGATTCCCTGCAGGCCGCAAGGCAGCTATTTATGGACCCATTACTAGACTCTCAGCAAATGCATGCCACCTGCTAGGGAAACCAGAGGTGAGCTGGCAGGATTGAACTGCAGGCTACAGGGAGGCTGCTAGAAATAATGCTGTTAAAATTGTCTTCAAAGGGAGAGTTAGGAAAGCACAGCCTCTGAAAGATTAAATGTAGAAAATATAATAAAAAGAGCAAACTGCACAAGCATAAAAATTTTTAAAAAAGCCATTTTCATAAATATCCCAATCTGGAAGTCTGCCAAAGCATCGTACAGCCAATTCAGTACAAGGACAAGGTACAAAAGGAGTGTTTGGAAAAGAGCAGACAATAACAGAAGCTTTTTTTTTTTTTTTTTTTGCTTATATATGTTCACAGTGAAGGTTGTTGGAGGGTTTACCAGGGTAAAATTTGTCAGTAGGGATGTTCTCAAATCCAAATGTCTGTAGAGGCTTAGAACAAAACGAACCTGAACTGTAGCAAAATGCCAGGACCAGATGGTTGTCACCCTGGAGCACTCAGATGAGATCTCTGCATTACTGTTAGCACAAAGAAGTGGGACCTCTTCTCTGTTAGAGAAAAGGAAGGTTGCTAATGGGACGTCAGCTTTTAAGGGGTCTTAGGGGAGATGGGGGGCATGACGCCTGAGGTTTAACAGATCTGCCAAATTTACTGCAAATTTACTGGATGCACTGCCCCCGCTGCCATTACATGGGCTTCAAGCCTTTTCTGATGTGACCTGCGGGCCCTGTGGCCAGGTAGCTGAGGTGGGCAGTGCACAGCCAGCTCTGCTCCAGGCTGCTCAGGAGGGCACAGCTGGCTGTCAAACCCTCGTTAGCTGCCACTTTAGCAAACTGAAGGGTCCTGGTCTGGCTAATTGGAAGTCAAGCTGTAACTTGGTCTTTTTTGTTAGCTTCTCTGAATTTTCTCCATTTCTTCTGTATCCTTTTGAGATGGGGAAGGAGGGTGAAGGGAAATCAAAACTGCACACAGTATTCAAGATGTGGGGCCACTATGCATTTACGTGTTACTGCATAGTGATACTCTCTTTAATTTTATATTCCTTTCCTAATGATTCTTAATTTCCATTTGCTTCCCCAGCCACTACTCATTGCTGAGTGGATGTTTGCCTCGAGCTGTCTGTAATAACCCCAAAGTCTTGCTCCTGAGCAGCTATGGTCAGCTCAGAGGCCTCAATTTTAAATGAGAAGTTAGAGTTGTTTCTCTTTATTTTAGATTGATCTACCCTGAAATTTTGTCTTCTGATACTCCCATCCAGTCACAGAGCTCTTTAATCTCCTTCTGCAGTTCTCCACACTCAGATCTCATCTCTACCAGCCTGGTCACTCAGCATCACCTCTCCACTCGCTCCTTTTCCAGGTAATTTATAAATGTGCTGAAAGGCACACAAATCCAAGCACAGGTCCCCACAGGTCTCCCTCCATTGTCACAACTGAACACTTAATCTCCCCTCTCCTTCCTGGCTTTTAGTCAATTATTTAGTCATGCAGAGACCTTCCTTCTTATCCTAGGGCAGCTCAGTTTCTTTAGGAGCCTTTGGTAAGGAAACTTCTTGAAATCCGTGTAGATGGCATCTATCTCCCCTGTTCACATGCCTGTTAGCACATTCAAAGAAATCCAGTATGTTTGTAAGGCATGAATCTTTTGCAAAACCCCCGCTGATTCTTCACTAGTATGTCATATCCACCCATGTGGCCACTGACTCAATCTTTCAGAACAGTTTCTACTAATTTGCCTGGTACAGATAGATGTCAGGCTGCCTGGAACGTAGTTCCCGAGATCTTTTTTGGAAACCAGTTTAAAACTGATTTGATACATGATACCTTCCCAGCCCTCTGCTGTGGAGGTCACACAATGCCAACAGCGTTCCAGCCTTTTCATCCCAAAGGTCCTGTAGGGCTCTAGGATGACCACTCCCTGCTCCTGGCAGTTTACTGGCATTCACCTGGTGTATTTCTCTACGCCTTCTTCTATCAGCTTATTTCAAAGCTGCAGCTCCAACACCTGCCCCTACACGTTCTCCCACTGTGAGCACAAACTCATTTATGTCTCATACTACAGCCTTTTTATTTCCAGATGCTCCTTTTATGCCTTGATCTTCTACTGGCTCTTCCCCCTCACAATCCATTTGAAAAACAAATTATTTTTCATTTTGCTCTAGCAGAGACCTTCTCTTCTGCCTTATTTTGTCCTGCTCCTTTTCACGATTCTGAATTTCTTTCCCTCCCACTGTGCTATAAAGCTGTTTTAGATACAAAGCCAAGACACACAGTTCGAAGATCAACCAGGTGTCTTGGGTCCTTGTAAAAGTATACTGATATACTCATATGCAATGATATGGATGTAAAAATTCCCATCTTCAGCACTAAGTCTCTGGGTGCTCCATACTGTGAAGCTGGTTCCCCTCTGCTATGCAGTGATTTTGTAGCCTGCCGTACACTAATGCTTGTTTGCTCCCAGAGGAAGGAAATCAGGAAGCGGTTTCCTGCGCAGGAAACTCAGACATTAAATAATGAACAGCGTACAGTGAATAGCACATCCTGATTGCATGCCTGCAGTATGTATTTTCTGGTAGGATTCCTGGTTCTGCTGTTTGCAAAAATATTTAATTTCTTAATTGATGCCCTTTCTAGGTTATTACTCAGATTTTTTTCAGGTTTACATTATCACATTCTAACATTTAACCAGAGAGAGCAGATTCGTTCCTGTTTTCCTCATTGCCTCAGCTCTTCCTTGAGGAATGCCTCCCTGCTTCTAATAACCTCCTTTACCCTGCTTCTCTAGTAACGATGGAGTCAGTTTTTGCTTTCTGGAAACTCTTTTTTTTTCAGCTATATGGCATGCATTTGCTCTGAGCCCCTCACTTAGGTGTCTTTAACCAATCTTCGTATAACTTGCACGGAGTTAACTCTTTTAGCCTCTTGTTTTGGTTTTGGTTTAGCCAGCTTTCTCTTTTTTTAGGCAGTTGTCTTTTCTGAAATTGCTCTTACAGACAGTGGATTTTTTTAGTTTTTACTGTTCCTGCAGCAATGCTGACCACAGTGTTGTGGTCATTGCCGCAGTGCATCTTACTCCTAACCACGGCCAGAGCTGCTTCTCTGGTGGGCTGATAACTGGCTGATCCATGGAACATTTAGCCCTTGCATTGCTTTCCTGTATGACTTTAGTCCAATTTTCATGTGAGAGGCTGGATTCTCCCTTTACGATTGTGTTTTCTCCTTTCTCTGTCCCTCTGATTGCCTTTTGCAGGTCACAGGTTTGTGAAGTTCTCGTCATGAAATTGAAGCCTTGGAGGAACAGCCTGAAAGGGGTCAAACCTGTCTGAAAGGTATCCGAATACCACAGCCCCCATCGTAACGCCAATGAAGAAGAAGGTTGCAGTCGCCTGGTTCAGTCCACGCTGCTCGCACACGAGGTCCCACTGAAACACAAGGCCAAAATGACACTTAGTGCCCAGTTGCCTTTTCACACCCCTTCCTTCCAGTGGTCAGCCATCGTGTCTTGCAATTTATATCAGCCGAATCTCATTGAGGGGTAGAATCCTGCACTAAACTGCACATAGGACAGTGCCGGAGTCCTGAAAAATGTAAAGCTGCATCTTACAAAACTCAGAGGCCTCCCAGTTATCTATCCCCACTGTGACAGCCTCTCTGTGGACACTTGTTGGGCATCAGAAAGCTTTCCTGGGTACCACTCATCATGGAAAGATCCTCTTTTTCCTCTCCTGACCCCTGTGATAGCTGCTCTCAGGGTGCATGTCTCCCCTAGCTCCTTCTGCCACGCTCCTGGGATTGCCCTGGTGAGATGGGCATTTGCAGGGTGCCGCACTGCAGTGAGCTTAAGGCGTGCCTCAACCTTCTTTAGGGAATGTCGTGTTGATATCCAGTTACTGTTGCCCTGACCAATTTCCTTTGAAGTTGTCTGTGCCAGGGACGAAGGATGGCAGAGGGGGTGCCAGACCAAATACTTGCTCCTGATGCTAACTTACTGATTTGTTACTGAGAAGTTGGTCTAGACATTCTTCCTAATTAAGTTAATGAGCATCATTTTAGTTTCTTGGAGGTGCAGATGTTGCTAATCATTACAGAAAGCTAGGCGCAAGCTGCAGAGTTAATTTTCTGTGTGTGCAAACTCGGCAAAACTTAATTTAATCATCAACCCAGCCTTGCAGCCTCTCTGACAAGGCCAGCCAGACCTTGAGCAACCTTTCTTGCTGCAAGAGCAAAAGACTCCAGAGAAAGCCCTGGCCCCTTGGACATGTCCCGAGGCCACTGCACCGTGGGTGCAGCATCATGAGGCTCCATGCTCAGCATCCGTGCTGCAGAGCACCTCCCCTGCCTTCTCCCCAGAGGGTGCTTTGCACCTTTCTCCCTGAAGCAGTGCAGAAATCAGGTACAGACCTGGTGCACATCTGACCCTCACCTCTGTGCCTGCCAAAACCAGAGGTGGTTGGATGGGGGGGAGGAGGCACCAGCTCTAGGTTAAAACTTGGCCCTGTTCTCACTGACACAGTCAGCTGCTATAGTTTCAAACCCAACCATGCCCCTTTTGTCTGACCAAGTTGTCCCCTTCTCTAAGACCTCCTGTGCTTTGGGCCACCTTTCAAGCAAGGTAAAGCATTAACACGCAGAGGTATCACTGTTAGCCTTAGCAAAGCATTTCAGAAGGCAAGTGGTTAATGTTTGATGGGCAGGGACCTTGGGCAGGCTCAAGGTTATGGCTGGCCAGCATGCTGCATCTCAGCGGGAGGCCCTTGGAAAGCACATTTGGCTTGAAGCAGGAGACACTGGTGGTAAGAGAAGAGAGGCAGCGTGATCCTGGGGAGAAGAGGGGGAAGCCGGAGGGCAGTGAGGAGGGGTGGCCAAGGGAATAGAAGTTACAAAGTGTTTGGAAAATCAAGAAAGCAAGTCATGGGCTCAAATGAAATCCTGATGGGGTGTAATCCTGTGCAAATGCCATGTGGCCCAAGCAGAGAAAATCCTATATGCGTGTCTTCCTCCTGCCCCTCCAATCTCTCAATCACCTGCAGAAATTAAGATGCGTATAACAAGAAATGTTGGCTTCTAAATATCAATCTAAGCAAGATGCTTGTAATAATAATAAAAAATGGTGGCTTCTAACTCTGAGCTTCAGAGAGCTTCCTCATCCCAGGAAATCTTCTCTAAACAAGTCATTTCCACTGGTTAAAATGCAAAGATTCCCCTCTGACTCTGTGCACCCAGCGAACACTTCTCCATCTGCTCCTCAAAACACTGAGCTAATTTCATTTTTGGCTAGATCACAGGCCAGGCGTTACCTGGGTGGAGATGGTGGAGGTGAACTGTGAGTGGTCATAGACCCATCCGTGCTGGCAGTGCTGGATGATGGAGTTGTTTTCTGGTTGCAGAGAGGAATTGAGCAGCAGGTGAAACTGAGGCTGCGAGAACATCTCACAGGACCTGAAAGTGCCATCGGGCTCCCGGGGGATGCTGATGAGCAGAACTTCTTCCATGGTGAGATTCACAAATGCCTCTTGGTGTGGAATTGCACAGTGATGAGAGGGCGTAGCAGCAAGAAAATTGTGCAGCAGGAAATGCATGGGGAGGTTGATTCTTGGGAGGCAGAGGATAAACAAAATCAAAATCTGGAATCTGCCAAAGCCACCAATTTCCAGCAAGAGATCCTCAAATTTCATCTTTTCTATGGAGTTTGCTCATTCAGAGCAGCTACGTACCAAGGAGCAGCAACATGAGCTTGAAAAGCTGCCTCTGTCCTTGGAGCTCAACTTCCCATGGCTTTTCATACAGCCACTTCACTGGACTTTGAGACCTTGCTGAAAGGTTGCAAAAGTCACAGTGAAACTCTCCATTTGGGGTAGAGCCAAAAAAATTATCCTGTGTGCACTCAACAGATCTATTTCAAGTGGACCCAGCACAAGGTGTCTTCTCTTTTTAGAGTCCTTTTCTCCTGTTGAGGTATTTGAGAGGGAGAGCCACATTAGGAAAGGAGGCTGGGGCAAGAGTGTTGTGAAAGCACTGTCGTTTCTAGTGTGTGGGTACCGTGCAGCATCTCAGGCACTGCAAGAAACTCTGTCTAGTGTGAGCTGATCACCAGCCAGCCCAGCTGGATAACAAAACAGGCCCCCAGGAGAGAGGGGGTGACCCACTGTGTAGGCATGCCCAGGGGCACGACAGCTTGGTTGCTGTGCATCAGCTAAGTGTTTTTTAGTATGGCTTGTGTCAAGTCATGACCTGGGAGCAGGGAGTATGGAGAGGGTGAGAGGCTGCCGAGAAGAGAAGAGAAGAGTAGAGAAGAGAAAAGAGAAGAGAAGAGAAGAGAAGAGAAAAGAGAAGAGAAGAGAAGAAGAGAAGAGAAGAGAAGAGAAGAGAAGAGAAGAGAAGAGAGAAGAGAAGAGAAGAGAAGAGAAGAGTCAAGTCTCTGCATGGATGCAAACAGGGAGGTGAGCACTCTGGGGAGAAAGGGTGCGCTACAGGTGAGGGCCACCTGCTCACCAGTGTCCTCCAAAGGATGGAAAAAGTGAAAATGTTTCCCCACAAAGTCCCTTTTTCCACCTGGGAAAGTGCTTTTCCAGGACACATGCAAGGAAGTGATGAGAGCTGCAGTGCCGGCACGTAGAGAGGCTGCACCTGGCGTGAGAGGGGCCATGACATACTCCCGCAAGGTCACAGCTACATGCTGGTGTGCTCTGGGGGACCGATGCGACAGCCAAAGGAGTGAGTGGGCAGCCCCTGACAGGGCCACAGGTGCTGCTGCCACCACTGCACGGGCCTTGCACCATGGTTCTTCCACTGCCTGCTTCAGGGAGCGGTTTCCTGGAAGAGGTGGGTCTTTAATGTGAATTTCCACTCTTCTTATGCTCTTAACCAAGAAAATGAGCTCTTTATTCAGCCGGAGCCACTGAAGAACAAGAATGGACGGTGCATCTGAGAGGCTGAAAGGTGGCTGGTCATCAAAGGTGTGTAACACACAGTTGTATATCACACAGCTGCTGGGCAAAAGCTTTGACCCCAGGGTGGCAGGGAGCAGAAAAATTGCTGAATTTTTGGAAGAGTTATAGAAACAGTGCCTGGAAAATGCAGCAACTAGGGAGATGGGGCATCAGAGCTGGCACAGCTTGGTTCACTCAACCAACACGGTTCAAAGAAGAGTCCCTAGCCCATGAACCAGGAACAAAAAAATGCAGCAGAAGTAGCATCTCCAGGTACCACAGGCCTGCCAAAATTGCCAAGAGGTGTACAACCTCTTCCATGGCTGGCAGAGACCTGGCTGGAGGATGACTGGCACTTCAAGACAAGATAGACACAACTCCCTGCCCCACAACTGACTAAGCTTAGAAAAAGGGGTGAGATTAGGGCAGTTAAACTGGAAGCAGTGGGAGAAGGGGCTCTACCCTGACTCCGTCTGGAGAGCCTGCAGGACCCTTTCCTGCAAGTCCCTTAACACCCTCGCCATGTCTGGGTACAAGACATGGGCATGCTTCTCTCGCAGCGGGTGCTCTGGACAGGCTGGACCCATGGGGCAGCCCCTGGGCATAATGCATCCCAGATGGTCGCATCCTGACAGGTTCAGGGAGCAATGCATCATGCAGCAAGCAGGGGCAGCACCCCGTTGCCCGTTCAAAGGCTACAACCCCTTTGCAGGGTGCACATGAAGTAGCACAGTTACTGACAGCTTGCTATAGGTTATCTCCTGCTGTATCTTCACACTCTGTACCTCTCTCCTCGCCGTCTGCGTCCTCCCTCCTCCACCAACCCTGCAATCTTGAGCGTTTGTGGATGCTGATGTATCATCCCAAACCTTTCTCCAAGCTGTTGTCCTGGGACATGCTCTGCTTTAAAGCAGCTGTAGTTTGGCCATCCACCTAGAGAGCGGTGATGTTTGGTGTTGGGATGCAAGCACATCAAGGGGCTGAGCACAGATAAAGTGCAAGTCCTGCCTGCTGCCAGGTGCTGCCGAGAGCTGCCTGTCTGCACTGCCTCAGCCGGTGACTGCCTGCCCCACTCCCTGCAGCAGAGGGCTAGCGAGAAAGGGCTGTAGAGCAGCAGGTTGAGATGAGGAGGTCCGAAAAAGCTTTTCATAGGGCCTCCTGCTGTGGCTGAATGCCCAGACGGAGTGTCGCCCAGCTACTAAATGCTGCAAGGGCGCAAAGCACACTGAGCAGGATAACACCATGGGCTCATGCTTACAAGGCAAAGGATGCCATGCTGTGGCCTTAGGAGATCTTTGCTCTTTTCAGCAGCATTCCTGGTCACCCATGTTTAACTAATGCGCTGCCCCAGTCTTTGCTACGAACCATTTCAGTGCTCATCCTGGGATGAGCATGAAGGAAGCATACAAGAGTGAAGCAGGGACATCTGACAATGCTGTGCCTCCAGGGTTGCAGTTTAAGCTGAAGTTGAACTAAAGGACAAATTGTTTTTTTTCACCACTGGTCTTCTAAGAGCAAGGAACAGAAACTCTCATTGATGTGCTGTTGCATATTTAAACTGCAGAGCAGCTCCAGCCTCCCCATCAGAAATGAGGTTACAGGTCATTGCTCTGCAACTCCTGGGGCTCTGCTGTTCATACTGCATTTGCTTAAAATGTACATCAGTTGATTGCTGTATTTCTCTAACCCAAATGTGTTCACTTAACTGGTCACCAGATTTAGTTAATGACCACCATGTGTGCAAATGCTGTGACTGACTATGCCCTACCACTTGGTTAATTAGACCCAGGACCTGACTCAAACGGCTTGGACTTGCCCGGCAGCGGTGACAGCAGGCAGACTCTGCTGCTGCTTTCACGTATAAAACTGTGAAGAAGAGTTTACTTTTTACTTCACATGTGTATAATTTTCTTCTGCAATCTTTCTTTCTTCTCCTTGTCGGCATGCCAACTACTTGTTGAGAGGGAAGATTATTAAATGACTCCGTCACTAACGTGCGGCTTTTCTGTTTCCAGCAGTAATTTCGTAACGCCTCGTGTGGAGCTGTAATAGACTGGATGGTGAAAGTAGCAAGGGAGTTGATTCGCTCCTTTAGCAATTAGAGCCACCCCAAGGGTATCTCAACAGCTGCAGAGTAGCTGGAGATCTGATCGGTTGTTGCAGGTTGGTGCTTAAATGGTATTTTTCTCCTATGGGAAAGCTGCAGATCCTGAAATCCTCCCTCCCTTCTGAGTTATGCCTGACTGCCATGAAAATACGAGTCCATCAGAGCCAATAAGCTACCCTAACCTTGCTCTCAGAGAGCAGAGGTGTCCCCATCTAACTGCAGCTGATCACAGGCTGAGATGCCTGCAGGAGGGAGATGCGCCACGCACAGGGAGTCTCCATTTTTTCTATTATTTGCAAAAACTGGACAGCGAGGTCCTACAAAGTTGGCCAAAGTCAGCTGAGGATGCCTGCAGTATCAATCAATCTAAGGTGCACCATACTGCAGCGGTGTGTCCAGATGCTTCTTGGCAGGACGTGTGCACACCAGATTTTGTAGCTCAGCTGGAGAAAGTGGAGGAGCAGCCAACAAAGAGGTCCTGGGGCTCCTGAAGATCTTTGTTTGGTGTTAGAAGAAAGTGACTTTATGCCATTCTGACTTGATGCCACATTAACAAGACTCCTATACTTTCCGTTACTTGCAGTCGTCTTGTGTGCAGCCATTTTACTCAGTTACACAAACAAATGACAACTGTTTTGTAAGTAAAGTGGTTCTGGCCAAAGGTTCTCTTCTTGCCTGTCAGAAATATGAACATTGATCCTGCTTTAACGTGAAACGACGTGAGCCACTTCCACGTCTTCTGCCACATATGATCATGGGTCCACAGCCAGCGCTCGCATCCTGTCTGCTCCCTAGCCAGACCCCGCAGACCTGTCTTGTGCCCCTTCCTATGGTAATCTTATGGAACTATTTTCTTTACATTTTCATCTCACCAGTGCCGTTGGGAAACTGCAGCAGGGCAGAGATTCAGCCCAAATTATTAGGCTGTGTTTTACTGAGGGAAGGGCAAACCCAAACTATTCCTTCAGCCAGGGAAAGAAACACACAGCAGGAATGGGAAGTCCAGGCAGGATCAAATGTTTTTGGTGGTGAGATACCATCTGATTAAGTCACTGTCACTTGCAGAGGATAATCCTGTGTGAAGTAAAACGTTGCCAGGGAGCTCAAGACACACATCCACTGGTTCAGGGAGCAGCATGAGCAGGAGATGAGCCAGGAGCTGGGGGGGGGACTCCAGTGCTGGCCATGCCCTCCCCAGCAGGGCACAGTCCCACAGGGTCTCAGCATGGCCCCAGACACAGCGAGGGGGATGAACAGGGACCAGGGTCCCTCCAGGGAGCCTGGTCTGGAGTAGGAGAAGGGGCTGGAGACAAAGCTACAAGGCAGGTCTAAGGTGCATGCAGCAGCCAGGGCAGGAGACAGGGACACATCTAACGCAGCTCAGACAGGGATGGGAGACCCAGGCCTGAACTTAAATGAGGTCCTGGGCCATAAGCAGAAGGTGCATGGGTGGCAGGTGCAGGGCAGTTAACACCCATTAGTGCCCCTGAGGCCCCGACATGCTGTATCTTAAACGAAGTCATCAAAAAGTAATGTAATGCTGTCTGGGGAGCTTGGAGCGGGCTTTAGCGCTGGCTGGAACACTATTTTTGGAAAGCCTGTGCAGACAGTAAAGGTGTGGGAGTGAAAGTATGCACAGTCACACACTTTCTTCCACTGAAAGAGGAGACGGGGAGACTGGATGCTGAGAGTGATTTGTAGGCTATTACTGAGTGGGTGAAATGAGGTCTAACACTTGCCCTGCCAGTGTTTCTCTGCCCATGTGGCTGTGTGCTCATCATGTCCCAGCAGCTCCATGCTCCATCCTGCCCTCCCTCCCCCTCTCAGGCCATTCCCAACGGGTTCCTCCCCAAAAGGAGTAAAGAAAAGCTGCAGAGTACCAGACCTCCAGAATTGGAACTGCTCCGCCTTCCTGCACTGATCACCTTCCTCCACTAATTACCTTCCTTCCATCAACTTTCTCATTTAAACCTAAGCATCCCCTAGCTCCTATCTCTGGTGACCAAGACTTCAGTTTTGATTTTTCTGCCCTGTGTTTGAGTAAGGATCCTCTGCACTTTGCAGTTTCAGCAATACAGGAACTGACTCAGGCTTCGACGCCATGAATCAATAATAAACTCACCCAATGCTCCATCTCCAACACTAGCGAGAAGCCTGGGAAAGAGTGTAGGAACAGGGCATTTATCTAGTATTGCTTTCCAGATGGTCTTCTTGCCTCCAACCTATTCCTTGTTTGAGGATGCAGTTTTTGTGACTCCTCCTAGCAGATGCATTGTCCCAAACTGGATGCTTATTGACAGCTTTCAATTTACATCTATGCTTTGGGTTAAAATTACAACATAATTTTATTTTTAGGTAATTTTATATGCCTGCAGACAGGTTGTATTGTCATGTATGTAATTGCTGAGGGTAATGGCATGTATGCAATGACTCACATGCAGTTCATGTCTTTATATCGGTTCATCCCAGTACACAAGTTTCTGAAGTTCCTTAATTCATCTCTTTTCGCACCGCATCTTCTGAGCCATGCATTAAAACTTTGCACCCCCTGTCGATCAGCCTGTCCATCTGTCCTGCATGTGGCATTGAGAGTATGTCAGAGAATGTGGCTGTAGGGAGCTCTTCCGTGCAAGCCACCGCGTGGCCCTTCCTTGGCAGTGTTGGCTGTTTCAAGATGTTCTTCCTGCCCTCACCAGCTCGGTGTCCTGCTCACAAGACATCCCCCTTAAGCAGTCGCTGGTGTTGCAGAGGCAGTGGCTGAGCAGGGAAGACTGTGAGCTGCCTGCACCATGCCCAGCCCATCCATCGCAGGCATGGTCACCAACGGCAGCTCTTTGCTGGACTCCTTCCTATCATCAGCCTTACCTGAGTGGTGAGTTGTTGCTTTGGTCTGCACCTCATGCAGCTGGGCTTTTTTTTTTTTTTGCCATTTGTTGCTGAAATTAGAGCTTGGTGGCCTTTTGACACCACAGACAAACTTGCCTGGACCTTGTCGGTCCATGCATTTACAGGACTCGTGGTGATGCCACATCTGGGTCTGCAGTGATGGCTCCATTTCAGGCAGCATCCCCCATGGGCAGCTGTGGGACAGGCCCTGGGAGGGTGGCTTTGTTGGTTTGATTTCAGTGTAGGATGAACTCCTTGGCCACTGTTGTGCTCTGCACCTCCACCCCAGCCTCAGAGGCTGGGAGTCACACGTGCAGCCTCCCCCAGTCTAGTGAGCAACCTGGTGGGACCCCAGGGCTGACCCTGCTCTGAGCAGGGCTTGGACTAGAGACCTCCTGAGGTCTCTTCCAGCCTGAATTATCCTATGAGCCTATGAACATTATACCCAAAGGTTTTGGATTAGTTTAGCCTGTTGTTTTAAATCTGAGGCTTTACCTTATTGTGTTCTAAATATGAATTAGTGAATTTAAACAGCTGGACTCAATTGCATTATTTTCTTTGTCTATTTTAAGTTCTTTGACTATTTTCTTGGTCATTTGTAAGTAATGAAACCTGTGTAGATGCTGTAAGTGTCTGTTGGTCTCTAGGTGCTCTCTGCAACCAGACACATTTTAGCAGCTTCCTTGAAGCTACAGGCTTGAAGGACCCTTTCTCACGTCAGTGGTCCTTGGGTCTAACTGACTCCAGAGCCCCGCTTTGAAAGTCTACCCTCTGACATTAAAGGATAAAACGTTTCCTTGCAAGGCCAGGAATAATGAGCGGGAGCTGCGTTTCCTTGCAGTGCAGGGTTCCCCTACAGTGCTGAGGCACTTCTGTAGCTTGCCTTGTCCACACTGGGGCTTGTCTTGTCTTGAAATATCTCAGGGTGGCTGTGTCAGGTCTGCAGAAGAAAGATCTCTGTGCCCAAAAGCCTCTTTGCTTTTTCCAGCTATATCAGCTGGTCCAAGAAAAGATATTGCCTCCTCCTACAAACCTGTCTTTTCATATTTCCTGAAACTGTTCCAGTAAGAGCAGCCTGTTTTAGTTTCTTTCTCCACCTGCTTTCTCACCTGACAAAGGCAGAGTGCCTCAGCCAATGCTGTACCCGGCACCTTGCATCTGACAAACACACCTTCCAGAGGACCTCTCATTTCACCATCTAGGGGTGGGTGATGAAGCCCCTCCGGCAACACCTCCTGCTGGCAGCCGGTCCATGCGGTTCTGAAATATTTCTCAATTTCCCAGTTGATGCTGCTCAGCTTTAATTTTCATCTGCCTGTTCCTGAAACGGACTTTAAGGAGCTTCTTAGATCCCAGTGTTTCTTACTATGGATTTAGATTCTGCACTAGAGTCAACTGTGTTTTCTTTTGGCTATAGGAGAAAGAATAAAATAGGAACATCTTTCCAAGCGAGCACTGATTTTTTTATTCTTTTTTTCACTCTCACCAATTTTTCACTGAGAGGAGTTAAAGCTGAGAGGAGCTTACGGTGTTCTCCTGTCAGATTGGTGTACTCAAAGGAGATTAAGCTTTCTGCTGCTCCTCATTGCTCCTTAATTGGATTACCGCGGGCTACTTTATCCCAGCTTGGCTTAGCTGTGTCCTGGGACTCAAGGGGGTTGGCAGCTCTCACCTGTGAACTGTGCAGCTCAGTGTATAAATGTGGAAATAGTGTGTTTTGGGATGTTTAGTCAAATGCTGTATATGGTTAGCTATGCAATGTAAAAAAAAGAAGCCACCATATTTTCCTAACAAAGCCAACTTCCAGAAAATCACACTGACTGGTACAAATGGTGTTCTTACCCTGTACGTTTTTTGTCATCTGGAATCTCAGACAAAGCACTCATTTGGTGTGTTAGACCATGATGATGCTAGTTGAGGTATTTTACCGTATACTCAAATGTTTCAAATAGGTATTTCAGTCCCAACCACAGTCATGAAATTAGGACAAAGTGAATGTGAATTTCGTGTTTTCCTCATCTCCTCCTGCTGCCTGGGAGCACTAATGCCTCAATTGTAAACAATATTTTAACCAGTGGTTTGAGCCACATTTAGGTTATTTTTAATACCTAACCGTCTTCACTAGCTAGTGGCCAGACTTATTCCTGCCTGGGCCTTTTTTTTTGTTGTGTTTGTTTATTTATTCATGGAGCTGAATATCATTTTACTATTCTCTGCAAAACCCAATTCTTCTTTTGAGTCTGCTTGCTTTATTTTTGCACCACTTGATCTCTGCAATCCGTATCAGTGGCTGATGGACTTGCTTTGCTCACTTTTTGTAGCAGTGAGCAAATCTGCTTTATTAATTGGATTGCATTTACCATGTCTTTTATGATACATGTTAATGAAACGGGAATCATGGTGCAACTGCCAAGACACTTGCTGTCAGCCTCATTCTCGCTCCTTATGCCTTGGGGACGGCCAAGTGGGACTCTATGGGGAGAGAGTTTCCTGGGAGCATCGTTCGTAAGAGCAGCTGAGCCTGCCTGGGGATGACCTGTGCTGGTGCGTGGGCAGGGAGGGAGAGGCCCCGTCAGCTGGAGCCTGAAGCATCACCAGAGGTCAGTGAGCAGACACCAGCCATGCTCCTGGATCCAAGAGACATTTTCACAGGACTTGGGTGTACTTGGGTGTGCTGTAGATAGTTGGCTGCAAGCCAGGGAACCCTTTGAAAACACTGGTGAGAGTGAGCATGAAAAGAAAGACCTCACCACACAGTGAGCTGGATGGGAAGCTATTTATAAACCCTTCGTTATGCTTCCTTATCTAGCAGCTCTCAGTTTCTTTCTTTCAGTTTCTTTTCGAGGTGCAATGATGTTGTTCTAGAGGTGCAAAGTCTTTTTCATGTTGGCATGCTCACCTGAGGGAAAAGGCACCAAGAGATCCACTGCAAGTCCTTTGTGTCATGTTCAAAGATAATTGTCTAGGGAGCTCTTCCTGGGGTGATTTCTCTCTTCCCTCCAAATATGAACTCCTGATAGTTTTTGTTCCTCTACTAAACGTGATTCTGTGTTCATGTTCTTCAGCTCTAAATCCCATCGAACTCACCAATACAGTGAGTTCTCAGAATTAAAATCTGTCTTTTGACATATAGTCTGAAATGTAAAACGCTCAGAACAGAATCACTACAACTGGTCTAAATCTAGCACGTGAAATAGCAATGCCTCTTCCTGCAGGAAGCGATCGCCTCCATGCTATCACAGCTACCAGCTGTTACATCCAAGAATATTTGGGCCCTACCTTACCAGCAGGATTTGTGAAAACCTCCCAAGCGTTCGTCTTTCTTACTACTACTTCTTCTTCCCAAATCCTTGGATAATGGCCACATGGTCATTATTTGGACATTGCCAGGATGTGTCCTCTCCCATCCTGTCTGCCATCCCTTGATTTCCATCCCTCTGAAACTCCGGTCCGGTTAGCTGTAAATGCATGTCCTTTGGTAAGACAAGAAAGGGAGCTTTACACAGCTGAGCAGAGAAATCCAGTCTTTGAAGCTACATGTGAAATATGGTAGTGTTGATCACATTAACAGAGTCACATGCATAGAAATACGGCCATAGCTACGCACAAGGTGATCTGAATCAGACACAAGGTAGCTCAAAGGAAACTCAAAAGCTGTTTGTAGCGCCAAGCTAGGTTCATGTCCCATTCCATGGGGACAGGACGCATAAATGCCTTTGTGTTTACTGGTGTCTTAGCTCTTATTTTTGCTGAGCTCAACTCAAAACCCTCAGCCCAGGGTTCAGGCTTCTGGGAGCTAAGCACCAGATTTGATGCCAAGCCCTGGTTCGAGTTTAATGAGAATATCTCTAGGTTGTGGGAAAGACCGTTGTCAGAGTCCGTGAGCTAAAGCAATGCCAGAGAGGAAAACTAAAAACACAAGCAAAAGTAAAATTTTTGAGATAGTGACATGGAGCAGCACATGGACTCACAGACAAAACCCTCAAAAAAAGCAGCAGAGAAACTGAGATGGCAACTGAGCAACAGGAGAATGAGCCTGTCTCAGGGAGCCGCGGAAGCTGACACCCACTTGCCAGCAGACAGACGTCTGCTGTGTGCCTGCAAGGTGGCTGTGAGTTTATGCACGTTTAGCCAAGTAACGTGTTTGAGCCCTGTACTACCTGCGTCAGGCCATAAAGGATGGCTGTCTGCTTGTAAGCTGTGTTCAATCCTGCCTGCGGCGTGCTCAGTAAAGGTGCCCAAGTGAAGGTGGCGAAGGGGTATAAACTTACTAATCGATGAAAATGATCCTTCATAGCTGATCCCTCTTCCACCACCCCTTCCCAAACCTAGGGAAGAAACTGTACTACACATACCTGGCTGTGGTCTGCCCACGATAGCCACCAGGCAACTTGCACATGGTGAACCGACTGTTGTAGGAGCTGTCCTCCGGACTGTCAGAGAGTATTAAAAGTCAAACTGTGCCAAGTTACTGGTTTGCTTCTGCTCCACTTCCAGCATATTAATGTGCAGGTCCAACTGCAGCCCCAGCTGCCTGGTCTCAGCACAGAGTACAGCCAGGGCCAGTGAAATATTGTAATGATCCCAGTGGTGCTCAAATTGGGAAGACCATATAAAACAGAAGAGCAAGAGTCCAGTCATGTAAAACACTGGTCCTGGCCAGCTCTGGAGTTCAGTGTAGATCCCCCAGGCAGGTCCCAGATGGACTGCATGGACCAGCCAGGCATGGGTCCTGCAAACAACTGCACAAATGTTACTTAGCTGTGGCATCTAGGCTTCTACACTAAAAGCATCTCTTTTTTTGTTAAAAAAGCAGGCTTTGCTCTCTGACAGATGCTGTTTTGGAAGTGGATAGCTGAGCCTGCTGCCTCTAGTGAGGTTGTGAACAAGATTCATGATGAAGGAACACGTCTATGGTGCAGAAATGCTTGCATGACTACTAACAGCCCCGCTCTGGTGCATCCTTCCAAGCTGTTCCTCTGACCTCGCCTGCTTGTGTGAATCACAAGCCACAAGAGAAGAGAGAGCCAGCATTACTCTGTGGCATAAGGAAAGGCTACCAGCAAAACAGACAGCTCTGAGCTTTTGCATACCTGTTTACATGCACAAGGCAGGAGCTGCATCATTGATGCTCATATTGAAACAAGGGAATGCTCCTGGTCGTGGCCACCATGTGTTTTGGGGTTGGTCGCAGCCAACTGAGTTGTCATGATGCAGGAAAAAATAATGTACCTTGTGGGGAGATTTCATGGCAACCTGGGGCACAGCTCCGCAGGAGGCTTCAGAGAAGGAACGGGGGCCGCAGCTGCCACACAACTGGAATGAAACCCAAGCACAATCGTAGCCAAGGTCCCTTGCCAGCAATTCAGGTGATGCTTCTGCTTCACATGTGGCAACACCAATAAATGGGAGAAGACACCAATGAAAAGGTAGACAGGCTTTTAATGGCATGATCAAGAATCCCCTTTTAATAACAAATCTAATGACAACTGTGTCTGATAGGAACAAGAAATGGCATCATCATTTATTTTTTTTTAAGACGTGATCTGAAGTTATGACAAATGCCAGGTGGATCTGTACACAGACAGGGCCTCTGTGATGCATGCCAGGTTTTATGGCCAAGAAATTTGCCATGCAGTTGAACCGGATTGTGGTTCCTCGGTTGGAGTCATACATTCTGTTTGCAGTGTGTAAACATTCTCCAGCTGCTTTCCTAAAGAATGCAAAGAAGATATGTAGAGAGATTTAGCCTTGGGACCCAGTCGCATTTCCAGGCAGGCAGTACCAAGGAGCAGAAGTCCTGTCTCCAGGCCAAAAGACTGCGTCAGACTGTGCCAGAGGCGAAGGAAAACAACATCGGTGCGCCAGATACAGTGTCTGAGTGTAGAGTCACATGCTATCGTGTTAAAAGGAGATATACAAAATTATCTGCGTTTCCAGCTGCAGTTCCTGTCTGGAGAAGCAGCAGCCCAGGTCCCATAGCACAGCAGTGTCGCTGACACTGGTTTTCACACACACTGTTACGCCTGGACTCCTTGCCTAAACCCCCACGTCCTGCAGAGCTCATCACACCATCTGCAGGTGATGGTCTGAGAGCCTCTGCCTTGCACCCCGGCAGCCATTTACCCAAGTGCTGAGTAAACGTCAGCCCCTGCCTCCTCCAGTGACCCTGTGTCAGACCTCCTTGTGCTCAGGGCAGAAGCAATACGAGGCAAGCCACAGGCAGAGCAGGTACTGGCAAGACCCATGCTGATACCAGCCCAGCAGTACCCTCGCCAAAGCAGAGATCTCACCCCTGCAGCCCCCTCTGGTTTAGGAGCTAAGAGCAGGAGGAGTTCTCACCTTGGTCCCTACCAGGAACCCACCTCTGGATTTGCTGTGGTAGCTCCCTTCCTCCTTTTAGCATAGAAGGCATCAATGCATACTTCAAACCTGCTTTCCAGACATTAGCAGCTCCAGAAATAAAAGGGATAATGTTCTTCCTTATAACCTGGAGCACCAGCCTGCATGGTGCAGGGCCTGCTGCGTAGGTTGGCAGCCAAGTCTGCCTCAAGCTTTGCAGAAATCCTCGAGGGCTTCAAGCCCCTAGCCAGAGAGGGACTGACCTGCAGGGAGTACACAGTGACTTTGAAGACAAGATTTGCTAGAGGAGGTATATTAGGAATGAGGGGACAGGAGAGTTATGGCGTACACGTCACTGTCATTTCATGGGATCCTGGCTGTGCTCAGGATCATGGCTCACCACAGCCTGCAACCAGGGTTATTTCTGGCCTCACAAAGACACAAACCCCAACGCTCATGGAGATGCTGCCAACCTGTCTTAATGTCAGCCGGCTCTGCTGTTACTATCAGCAATGGTTCCAGCCCCTCAGAGCGCAGCAACAGGCAAAACAACCATTCAGGGATCTGCAGAGGACCTCAGGAGCCTATGGGCACCCACCCGGTATCAGTGATACAGGCACGCACCACAAGAATAAAGGGCCTGAACAGGAGCCCAAGCTCTCTCCCTCGTGTGCAGATGCTGGAGTAGCTGGCAAACAGATGGAATCAAAGGTGGTTGCAAACTCCCAAGTGGTCCCCGTGTGCTTTGTGAAACCAGCCTAGCACTGCTGAAGCACGGGCACATTTCAGTTGAGCCAGAGGAAATTAATTTGAAACCAAACTCATGTCCAGAACGGGACTTATACTGTGTTCACAAGGTTAATTTAACTGCAGTTGATTGATGTGTGGGGCAAGGCCTTAGGTGGGCATCAGTGTCTGTGCACATGGAATAGTGGTGGGATCATGCCACGGGTCAGTAAACTATACAGAGAGGAAAGAAGTGTGCTAAGGGACCATCGAGCTGCTACTGGAGCTGGTCAGGCTATCAATAGATACTTAGCCATCTTCTTACAGAAGGTCTACACTGAGAAAATACCTCTGTGTTGGAAAGGAGAAACACCAATGATTTTCTTGCCCCAACACAACTTGCTTTGGATTGAAGCATTTCACTAGCAAACAAACCATGCGTGTGTCAGTCAAGGGCAGCCATGTGAGCAGGGGCTCTCCAGACCCCGATCCATGCCACACAAGGATGTGTGGCAGTCCACCAGTTATTACAACTCTGACGGCTGCCAACCATCCAAGCGGGGGTGTTTTGGCCCTGGTTCATGCTCGGGTGAGTGGAGCCTCACAGCTCACATGCGCTTTGGTAGAGTGGTACCCTGTTCCTCCAGCCACGTCCACCGCGCACAGCAGTCAGTCCTGCACACATCAGAAGTCACATAGCATCAGGGCACTTCTTTCAAGGTAGCAGGATCCTTTTCAACCTTTAGCCACTATATATAATGGGCACTACTTATATTATATTGTTATAATAATATATATATTATAATATTCTTTACTTAGAAAGGGCAAGCAAAGTCTCCTGCCTCTCACAGATTCCAAGCACAACTGACTCAGAGAGGTCTGCTACGGAAACACCTTTTGCACCAAGACAGGCAGAAGTGTTTGTGCTGCCAACCGGATGAATCAGTTAAGCAGCTCCATCCATGTGTTCAAGCCCTCCACGGCATTAGTCTGACTGGTGCCATCGGTCCTTTTGCTCCCTCTGCTCATACAACCTGTCGTCACGCTGGCTTAGCGCTGAGAACTGTCTTTCAGATTCACCACTTGGCACATCCCCCCCGTATCCCTGTTTCTTTGCGAACATCTCCTGGCCAGACAGCAGCCATTGACTCATTTCTACCAGCCAGCGTGCCATCTTCTCAGCTGGCAGATAAGAAAGTAGGTGGGACCTTCGCAGACCCCAGCAAAGCAAAGACTCTCAGCAGAGCTTTTGCTTTATCTCATGATACCAGGCAGTCCCAAAGACAGTTATGCTCCCAACACACACAGGACCCCACAATGCTCCCCTGAACAAGTCCTATCTGTTCCTACCACCCATGCACATGCAGGCACAGACACAGGCACGGTGGCAACCTGTCCCAGGAGTCTCCTCAAAACACATAGGCACAACCATCTGCAGCTGGCCAGGACAGACCCTGCAGCAAAGACGCCGATGGGGAACCACGTGGTATCAGGCTGTTCCCAGAAATTCCCACAAACATGGGAAAGTGCTGGGAAGCCTACTTCTCCTCCCCCGACCCCAGTTTTCTTTATTCTTCCTAGCCATTTCCTCTGCTCTGGTAAGCTCGATCTTCTCTTCGATCTTCTCTTCTTTGCAGTGAAGCAAGGACGCAGCCACACACCAACAGCAGTGTTCGAGCAGCCCTGTGTGTCCTTGAGGCTTGACAGAGCTTGCACACCATGTTTCATGGCAGAGAACAGCAGGGTCTTGCCTCTCCCGCCTTTCTGGGATGTGACAGCCCACCATGTCCTGCAATGCCAGACTGGATCATCTGGCATCCCTCAACCACCTAACTTCTCCCTAACATCACAGGCCTCATCCCCTCCTGCCCCCAAACATGATCTCCCGTGTTTGCTCCAACTATGGCAGGTGCCCTTCCAGCCTCCCTGCAGGGTAGAGGAAGAAGAAAGGATGAGAGGACCCAGAGGAGTTAGTCGTTGACCCTTTTGCAGGGCTGTTCTCACAGTAACACTAGCAGAGAGCATCACTGCTGGTCCACCTGCCTGCCAGAAAATCCCTCCAGAGAGACACGCAAGAGGAATGGGAACTTCTGCAACCAGGGTGTGCTGAGCACCCCAGTGATGGGAGTACCCTGGGGTCACACTCATTGAGCAACTGAAGCTTGAAAATCAGAGCCAGGGAGGAGATCCAGAGCAGCACCCGCATGGCAGGAGCTTTCCCGAGTCTCTCTGCTGACACCTGAAAGAAAGATCAAGACATCATCTCCTGCAGCATGCGGGCTGCTAACAGGGAGCTCACGAGCATGCCTAGGCCAGGCAGTGCCCTGTGACCGGCTCTGCCAGCAAAACGCAGCTCTGAGGACCACCTCTTGTTAGCAAATCCTTGATATCCACTTGACTGGAAGACCCCAGCACTGAAGCTCCTGTAAAAATAACCTCAGTGAAGGCATGAAAGAGGCAATGTGACATCCAGCCAAGATCACAGCATCGCTTACCACTGGAGAGGGGAGCAGGTCCAGAGACCCAAACCTGTGGAATACATGGGGACAGTCAGGCCTTGCAGGAACAACCCTTAGAAACCTTGAAGTGACAGCGCCTGTCAGCTCCTGTGCAGGCTCTCTGGGGAGAAAGCATTGCTGCAGTCAGCCAACTTTCACTGCCATCGCACCTGATGGCGCAGCCCACTCTCATCCAAAATGACTGGGGGAGCACCACGCTGTTGACACACTCTCCTGCTCCCCTCCCTGCCAGGGACAGCTGGGAAGCAGGGCTGTGCTGGGGCAGGGAGGCTGGTAGCACAACCACAAGGAGAGACAACTCATGCCAGTCCCAGATCTCTGTGGACCCAGCTGCACCCTCAGCCCAGCCCTGTCAAACAACACTAGGAATGGCTGTTATTTTCTGTGCTGGAACTCTTCCACTGGCTTTCTGAAACCTGCGGGACCTGTCTGGTGGCTCTCCAACATGTGACAGCTTTGGCATGTGTCCGGCAGGACCAGGAATCTACTGTGCCACAAAGAGAGATGATACCTTGGTGTCACCAGCATCCTGCCTGCTACTTGTGGTTGGGTCATAGTAGGAAGACCTCTTAGAAAACAGCTAGGTTTCTCAGAAAACCTTTCAATAAGAAAAAGTCCCCATGTTCCTGTGAAAGATTTCACTGGACAGTCGCTTCACAACTAAAAGCCTGCCCGATTTCTTCATCTGCCATTCTCGGCTACTCTGTCTTCCCTCCTTTCATGTGGCAGATGGAAGATCTCTGCCCTGGAGCTTCCTTTCTGACATGGGTATAGCTGGACCACAGAAAACTCCCCTTTAAACTTTCTCTTGAACTAATACATTGATTGTGCTTTGTTGGCCTCCCACGATTAGTCAGGTTTGCTAACCTTGTTAATAGTCCTGTAGCCCTCTTTCCAAGCTCTTTCAATGTCGTTTTTGGCATGTGCATCTAAGACCTGGATGGAGCATCTGGTAAAGGCTTCACGACAAAGTCTTACCGTCTGAGCACTCTAAAATGAATAGTACCCCAACAAATTAATAGGAGAGCCATTACGGTTTATATTTCTGGAAAGAATCTGTGTTTGGGTTTATTCTGTTTTCTAGTTTCTAAACTTGTAGGGCATATTTAGGTTGTAGTTTGACTCACACTTCAAACTCACATGAAGTTATAGTGCCACCAGAAGAAGTGGTCACACTCTCTGTCCTCTCCTTCCCCCACTTCTGCTGTGGGACCAAATGCTGAACCAGACTGATGAACTGAACCAGATGAAAACCAAACCAGACCGCTTGGTGTCATGCTGGATCAGCATTTCCAGCCACTTCACCAAACAGCTGCCCCCATGTAAGGGGGTAGGACAGTGCAGCTGGAACTTGGAGGGACCACTGCTTTTGTTGGCAACATCAGCTCAGTCCGTCAAACCACAACCTGACCTTGGAGTTCCCAATGCTTCTCTGCAAAGATGAGGGCATGTTTTTAGACTAGAAGCTGTGCTTCTTACTCTACCAGGGTGAACAACGTCAATGGAAAACAGCAAACGCTTTGAGCTAGATGAAATAAATTCTTAGCATTAGCAACACTGAGACTGTCAGATAAAGAGGTAATTCCCGTCACCTATTTCTAGACATTTCCCTGTTCAGATGTCCGAGGAGTACCCTGTTCTCCCAGCCACCCCGTCACAGCTCCCATGCTCCCTTCCAGAACAGTTCCTGTAGATGTGAACAACTTCAGGATTCCTCGGACTCGATGGCCATCAGTGTGACTGACTGTATCTATGTTCAAATGAATCAAGGTTACTACTGTCCAGATTCCTCTATCAGGCTTTGTTGTCTGCAAATAGTAAATATTTGCAGCTAGTTGCAGCTGCAGGGATGGGTGTACAGAACAGCTGTATTTTTGTTCTGCCTCATGCAAAGCCTCTTTTAGGCACGACAATGGTGTGAAGCCCAAAGTATTTGGGTCTGGAGTGTTTCCCCCTGTGAGGTGCAGGGAAAATTTTGTGACTACTTCAAGATCTCATCAAGCTCAGACAGGTATCAGTCCTCCTGGCTTTCATTTTCAAACCTTCCTAATTAGTCTGGGGGCTAAGAAGTTGGTTGATTTAGTTCTAGCTGAGCGCTAAGCTTCTATTCTGATAATATTACTTGAAGAGCACAGCCCTTGCTTTTACGTTCACATTGTTAGTTCTCACGCAACGTGTTGAAGAGCTGAGCACCGAGAAAGAGAATAACATAAACCCGACCTCCGCAACTCAACCCACTGTACTCTCGGATAGAAATACACAAGGTACTCACGGCGTGCCAGCAAACCTCTCCTTGCAAAGCAGCAGCTTTTGAGTATACTACAGGATAGTAATTTCCCACCCTGCCGTGTAGGGGAACTTTCAACCACAGTGCCAAAATTCACAAACACCAAGAGCGTAACAATAAAGCACAAGGAATTTAGGTGCAAGGGGCACCCAAGCTAAAGGCATCCAGTGACTATTCACGTCTTCAGGATGGAGCTGTGTTTGGTGGACTACGGATCTGTGGCACCAAGCACACTCAGGTCGAGAGGAACCACCCATGTTGGGAGATGCGGTCTCAACAGATCACAGTTTGGTACTTGAGACAGAAGCGGCTGCAGTGTGCTCCCTTCTACATCAATTAGCAAGCGCTCTTGGTTTCCCAGCAAGCTGCCAATACGTCCCTACTTCCATCTAAATACCCACCACACAGGCATCTGCTGAAACAGCAGCAGCGTCGCTGAGCAGCAATGCCAGACGGCCTCCTCTGTGGGACACACTGGAGCAGGTAGGAGCATCCAGCAAGACCTGCCTGTCTCCCATTCCCACCTGCAGAGACATCTCTGGAAAGGAGAGAAGAGCCCCCCCTCCACCCTGCCCATGCTCTTATCTCAGCACGCAAGGACGCATCCATCCCTCTTGGGCTGGTGACAATCCCTTGCTAACACAGGTGGCAGGAGGCGGCCAACACTCAGGTAGATGGTGGCGGCCAAGGCTGGCATTTTCCCAGCAAGGAGAGAGGAGGGAGCTGCCTGCAGGACAGGAGCCTTCCTCTCCAGCAGGCCTTGCTCTCATCACCTCTGCTCCTCTTTCCAAAGCCAGGGTCGGTGTTGGCGACTGGTATTGCTAACAGAGAGAGGGGAATGCCTGGGGAGGGAGGAGGGTCAGGCACTAGGCAGGCTGCCTGGGTCGCTGCTTGGTGCTGTGCGTTAGCAAGCATGAGCTGCGGGCTGGATGTCTCCCTTGAAGAAGGCTCCGTGGCTCAGAGGCTCTCAGGCCCGTGGGAGCTGATCGCAACGGTGTGGGGTGAGAGTGAGTGAAGCATTGAAGTACAGCTACTGCTATACACTCGTGGGTCCAGCATGGAAGGCTGTGCTGCAGCATCTCAAGTGTATACTATATGCAGAAGTTACCCAGTCTGTTGGGCTGACAGAAGAAGATCATTATCTGGCAGCTGCCTTACTTTCCAGGGACACCTGCTTTCCTTTGGTTGCTGGACTCTGAGTCTGGGTTTTTCCTCTTTGTCGTTTTTTGGCCACACCAGGAGAGGGCAGGGAATCTCCTGTCGGCCCCAGGGCCTGAGCTGGGGGCTGAGGTCGGGGGGAAGGAGGAACTCGCTGAAGAGCAGTCCCTGGCTTATGCTGTCGGCAGGGAGAAGGACTTTCCCTCCGAGGCGGCAGCTGGCTTCTGGGGGAAGCACTGGGGTTTCTTGAAGGAAGGACAGGGCTCCGAGGGGATGCACAGCTGGACCTCCGTGAGCTGCTCCGTGGAGGAAGAGAAGTGGAGCTCGGCGAAGGAGGAAGCCGACTTTGTATCTGCGTTGTTCGGCACTCGTTTGGGACACTTCCAGCTGGTCTCTGTGCCTGAAGCCTGCAGGGGAAGAGAAGAGGGAGGATGAAGGGGAATTTCTGCAAGGGGGTCTGGGCTCCCGGCAGTTTCATGAATGTTGCTGGGCAATTACAAGAAGTCTCCAGCACCAGGATGACAGGAGCTATGCTGTGAACAAGATGGGGCACTGGTTTGAACACCATCCTGTAACTCTCGATGCTGTCAACGAGTAAGTGTTTGCCCTGATCCTTCAGCACCCTCTGGGATAATACGCAGGTATGGTTTGGCCAATAGCACATATCTGGGACTCTTAATGTGCAGCATGGATGCAGCAACCTCGTTTAAGGCAGGAGATACAATCTGGGAACATGGGCATGAGCTGGATTGCACCAGTTGGCCTCTGATGGTAACTGTGCTGGAAGATAAACCACCCCACAGGGATCCTCTCCTTTCACCCCACGCCTCTGAAAGAGCAGAATTTGCTGGACCTGTGCAGAGCCACAGCAGCAGCTCTGCTCCTAGGCTGGACCTCCAGCCCCAAGGCCAGGCAGAAAAGCCAAACTGTGGTGAATTCAGAAGGTCCACCTCCACTTACATCTCTCTGCTTATTTGATAGAGAGCCAGGTACCTCCAAAAAAAATCAAGGCACAGGGATGTGTAGGGAATTCAGACCACATGGAGGTGGCCCACGCTGTTCCAGGTCACTGCCAAAGCCCATGCGTGTGCACCTCCCTCTCTCCAGCTCTTCGCATGCTGGCCATCTTCTGAGGCAATCGCAACTGGCAACCTTGCAGCCCTTGCAGCTCTAATCGCAATAGCCAGGTCAGGTCTCCCTGCAGAGTCACGGCCATGCCGAGCACGCTGCAAAACTGAGAGCTCAACACCAGAGGGATCTGCTATTAGCAGGATCAGACCAAATGAAAGAGCTCGTGGAAGGGAAGAAGGCCTCAAAGCCAGGGCAAGTGAAGAGGGGCTTGGCCCTTTGGCCAGACTGAGCCAAAGAAGACAGAGAGGTGGGAATTTCACACACTGGTGCGCTGAAATGACTGTAGGAAACGGGGATGGACCACGCATTCAAGCCAAGTGAAGGGTAAAGCAGTGGGAGGTGAGCAAAGCCCTGGCTGCGCCTCCTTAACAAGTCCAACATTTTGCATGGCTTACCGTTTTGGTCTTACCTGTAGGCAACAGCCGCATCCTGCGGGGAGCTACATAGCACTGCCATCGCGACGGCCATGGAGCTCTCAGACTTCGCCGCCTCTAGCGGTGTTTTCACTGGCGTGATGGGCCGAGGAATTCTGCTCTTTGTGCTTGTGGGTCTCTCTTCTTTCCCCAGGAGGGCAGCCTTCTCTTTCCCTGCCTTCCTTGGGATGGAGTCGTCAGAGTCGTGGGTGTCCTCCTCAGAACCGGTGGCCGACAGGGTTTCTGAGGCCCGCCGCCTCTCATCACTGGAGGACGCTGAGGAGGAGGCCCCTGAGGTCAGACGAAGAAGGCGGTTTTGCCTCTTCTCCATCACCAGGCGAGCCAAGTCAGGTTGCTTTGCCCTCTTATAAAGCCTCTCTTTGGCCGAGAGTGAAGTTGAAAGGTCTGAGCCAGTGTCCTCCTCAGAGAACAAAATGGGTATCCGACTTCTATACCTGGAGCCCAGAGGTCTCCTGGGGCCCTGCTGCGGTGTGTCGAGGAGGGTCTCTGCTCGCTTAAGGTGTTCTGCCACCGATGCTGACTTCTTAAGGTCAGGCTCTCTTGTAACCATCTTGCCAGGCTCTTCCAAATCCAGCGAGAGTGCCACTTTGTTGGAGACCTCCTGCTTGTCCTCGGGAGGCTTTGTGATGCCATTGGGAAGGGCCAGCTGCTCCCCCACCGTCTCTGAGGTGGTTTCAATGTGATTAGCCGAAAGTGCGCAGCTCTCTGTTTCTGCCCCTTCTAGCCCCGAATGTATGCTTCCATTCTCTACCAGCGCCAGGTTGTCCTCCAGCTCTTCTTCGATAATGACCTCCTCAAACTGGCCCGGAGGGCAGTATTCCTCATGCCTCATCAGCTGGCCACTGGAAGACATGACATTTAAGTGGGTCTTTTCAGCAATATGAACAAATGTGCGCTCAACTTTGGTAAAGGGGGAGGAAGCTGTAGCCACTGCCACGGGAGGCTTTGGTTCAGATTTAAGGACTGAGGACAGGGTCCCTGGCTCGGATACATCCAGTTGGCTACCCATAGGCTGTGGCCGCTCACTCTGAGGTGTCAGTGCAGCAAGAGTGCCCAGATCAACTTCTGGAGCCAAGTCTGTGGTCACCGGAGACTTTTTCAGATCACCTGGTGAAAACAGCACTAGTGTTTTTGAGCCTTCCTCCAGCTCCAGGTCCCCATCAGCAGTGGACGCTCGACCCTTGGATCCCTTCTGGTCATCAGCCAGGAGCGTGGATGGTGCGCACTCCTGGCTGTGCTCTGTGCTTTTTTGAGTCAGGTCGCTGCTGGAACCACTGTGCATGTCAATCTCATCCCCTTCCTCCTCCGCCTCCTCCTCCTCATCTTCCTCCTCCTCGTCTTCTTCCTCGTCGTCTTCCTCTTCCTCTTTTCCATTCATTTCCAGATAAGGTTCCAGAGGTTTGCAAGGAGCAGTCAAGACAACATTTGAGAAATCAACTTTCTTTATCCGCTGGGATATTTTAGGCTTTTCCCAGTAGTCTGACACATCTTTTCTGAAGTCTTGGTAAGGCAAACTTAAAGGCACCGCCTTGGGCAGACCATTCATTTCAAATGACTTCAGCATATATGCCTGCAAGAAGACAGATGTGACAAAGGAAAAGGGTTAGTATTCAGACATAGCATTGACACAGAAGGTATCAGGATCAACAGCAGTGCGAAGCGTCAGTGGAAAGCATCTAGTCCATCATGCTTCCAAAATACATGCCTGAGCAGCGATCACTCCATCATTCGATTCATACAAACCTTAGAAAGGAGAGATTCACAGATACTTATCAATGAAGGCAAAAAAATGTGCCAGAGGAGTTCCTTTGTTAGCAGTCTTTAACCTGGACCTAAAAGAGCTGTTTGCAAGCAATTCCTCAGAATTTTTTCATGTTTCCCAATCTTCTTCAGTATTTATATATTTATTTCAGTATTTATGTATCTACATGTTCACTCCTTCCTTACTGGAACCATTCAGCAACTCTTTTTTATGCCCAGGCCACAGTGAGCTCAAGGGGCCCCTCTGGGCTAGATAAATTTCCTGATCACTTTTCCAATACCGTCCTCCATTGTCCCTGGGGCGATAACCCTTGTAGCACTCCCCTCCTGTGCTATTCATCCCTCCCTTCCACTCCCACCTCCCTCCAGCAACTCCTAATCCTATCTTCTACAGGCTTCTGCTTTCACTAAAATGATCAGCAAGTAATTCATGAAAGCTGATGTGTAAGGTATCGTTATTAGACTCTGGGGTGTCCAACCGTTAAAAGCAATGGGAGGACAGGAGAGTTGGTGGAGGCAGTGTTTCTCGAGCGTCAGTCTGTGGCGGAGAGACTGCCTGTAAGGCGCTGGGAGTAGGCTGTGAAATGATTGCAAATAATACTAACAGAAAAGCAGCAGCTCACAGACACATGCGCACACTTGACCAAACAAGCAAAAAAGGGGAAAATAAATAGGAAATGCCCATCGAAGTTTGGCCTAATTAACAACTGGTTGTAAATGAAAACCACAGCAGCACCACTCCGCAAAATGGATTTTAAAAAAACCATTTAGGTCACCCTTCTATTAAGAGGGCTGGAAAATGAAAGCCTTTCCATAAACTCAACCAGTCAATAATGCATCACATGTTACCCTTGAAAGGTCCTAATCATGAACAGAAGGGCTCCAAACATCTGCGTTTTCAAGCGGCATTTGACAGCGTCAGAGGGTATTTAGGGCACACGACTAAACAAGCACCCATTTAACTATGCGGGCTACAGAGCTGCCAACAGCTAGCACATTCACCTGGCTATGGGAACAGATCTTTTTGTCTCTACGGGGGGGGAAAGCCCTCAATAGCTTTTCAGTCCAATGACACAATTTCAAATTGTGCTGAAAATCTGCATGTTATTCCGTGCAGAGCAACTGCCCTATTAGTATGCCTGAAAAATGTAAGATCTCATGTATAACAGGGACATTTCAAATAGATTGGTGGGCAGCATCAAGCTGTTACGCATGGTGATAAGTTGTTAGCCATTTAATATTTCTTTTTATATCTTATAAATTAAAACACAGGCTGGTTTTGGCAATGCCTCTGGAGTCCAAAGCTTCTCTTCTTTCATTAGAGCTGAAGCCTGGCCCTGAAGATGGCCCTGTATTAGCCTGATTTGGGCTTTCCCGGACCCACTCTACCTTTTGTATCAGGATGACAGATTTGGAACTTGGACTGGTAAGAGGGACTTACCACCCTTTGCAAAGGAAATTACCCACTTGGCTTCCTTCCTCAGGCATTTCTTGGAAATTAGGCCGTTCAGCAGCCTAAGATTGGATTCTGCCTGTTGGCTGGATTTGATTTTCCGAAGAAATACACCCGCAGTGCTATCCCTGGAGTCCTGATCAAACAGATGCGCTTCCCCAGTGGGACTGGGACCTGATAAATAAGCCCTGACCAACACCTTGCCCTGTGCTGAGCCTCCCACTGGAAAGAGTACCCCATCCACAACAACAGTTCACCCGCTGCTCTACTTCACCGCATTTTCTAGATGCTGTGGTTGATGGTACAGTTGGAGGATTGCTGGTTTCTCTTTGCATATGTAAACCTTCAAATCTCCTCTCAGCTCTTAGGAGCTTGTGTCATCTCATCTGCCTTCTGGTCAAGGAGAACTGAATCCAGTCCTGCAGTGCACAAGACATCAGAAGTTTTTCTGAGATGAGATTGCACTAAGCAATAAAGGTATGACACGGAGCTGGACAGCATGATGTTGCTGTAATAAAAATAACGGTTCTTTTCTTCTTCTGCTCTGGTCCCCCTTTGCTGTCATTGAGTTGTGCTGTAGATACCTTTCCACCCTCCACGTACTTCCACCTCTGGCTGTACAAATTCCTTGCGGTATTTAGCAAATGGACTGCCTTTCTGTCTGTCATTTCATTTTCCCCACGTATTTTCTATTTCCCTGCATGGACACTGCACCCTAAGCACAACAGTGATTGCTTGGCTTCTACCTACCTTTGGGAGACTTGGACTGCTTAACCTGTTGCATGCAGTACCCCAAAATTGCCAGAATGCATTCCTTAAAGCAGCCTGAGACTGGTTGTTTTGCCACTGTAAGTGCACATGGAGAAAATCCAAAGAGCATAAATATGCCAAAAAATATGGAGGACAGAAGTTACCTACAAACCCAACTAAAAGAAACTTTGTTGAAATGTCTCTTGAGTCAAATATTATTTTAACACGTATTTTCTTACCTTCATTACTATCATCACCTGAAGCTGTTAACAAGGAAGACTGTCCTAGGGCATCAAAGTCTGAGACTGTCTTCACTGTTGAGTTAATGTGATCAGCAGCTAGCTGCAAGCGCCCTGCTGAACAAGGTGTTCCCGGTTTGAACCCCTCACTAGAGAAGCTTGTGTCCTCTCTTGACAGTCATGATGTGTCTTTTGTACTACAGCACGCTCAGCTGCTCTAGGACTATTCCCCAAAGGCTGGAGAAGAACTTTTCTGCTCTGCTGTACCAATGGGGAGGAACTGTGGGAAGATGCCAGAAGATCAGGAGTGGAGAGGCTTAGCCTGTATCTTAAAATTGTAGAATAACAAAGGTGTAAGGAATCTCTGGAGGTCTCTGCTTCAACCACCCCTCAAAGCAGGACCAACTTAGAGCTGGCTGGTCCGGGCCCTGTCCAGCTGAGTTTTGAGTATCTCCAAGGACAGAGATCCCACAGCCTCTTTGGGACCCTGTCCTAGTGTTTGAGGCTCTTCATGGTGAAAAAGTTTTTCTTTCTATCTGTTTCCTATATCTAATTTTCCTTTCATGCAGCTTGTGTCCATCACATCTCATCCTTTCACTGTGCACCTCTGAGAAGAGTCGGGCATCATCCTTCATCAGGTAGTTCAAGGAAGAAATAAGATCCCACCCCAATCCTTATCTTTTTAAGGCGGAACAAACCCAGCCCTTTCAGCCTCTCCTCATGTCATACGTTTCTAGTTCCTAATCACCTTGGCCGCCCTCTGCTAGGCTTACTCCACTATGAGCAGGAACTATGCCGTGAGCTGAGGCAGCCACCCCATTTTAAAAAGCTACCAAGACTGTGAGTGAGCAGAGCTACACTGGAGCTGGCCGAATCTGAGTCAAAAGGACTTCCTTCACCTCCAGCAAGCTCTGCTCTCTGCCTGTGCTCCTCACTTTCTCAGAAGACACATTGCCTGTCCTTGGACAGTGAACCATTTTTTCCTACCTGCTTGGGCTCAGATCTTCACTCCTGACTCTCTTTTGACTTGTCAGTCAATTGTCCAGGAATGCATATGGCAGTATATGTGTCTGAGCGTGTGTTCCCCACAAAGTCTGCACATTTCACCTCTTTAACACTCTGTCTCTCCATAAAACTTGACTGCATTTAAATTCAATTTGGCTAGTAACTACTTTGGGTAACAATATGTATTTGGAAAGCAATAAATATCCCTGCTTTGCACAGAGGCCACGAATACAGAAAGGAAGGAGAGTCAGGAGAGAAAAAGATCTACCTGCTCATATTTGACAGAGGCAGAAACCAGCCCCTTCAAGTCCATCTCTGCCCCTGTGCTCCTGAACAGCTAAGTGGAGTCTGAGGGTTTGTCTTTACTGTAAACTGGTGGGGTTTCAAATTAGCAGAATCATTGGCACTGGGACATCCTCAGAGGAGACTTACATCACCCAATATGGGCAGCAGTAAAGTTCCTACATCCCAGCGATGCTGCAAACACTGCAAAAATCAGCAAAGACGCAGTCTCCACTTTGCTACAGCAAGTTTACAACCATGCGTTAGAAGTTCCCAGGTCCCCTTGTAACCAGGAATGTAGACAGATGTGTTCTTCTCAGACAGCAGCACGGAGCAGACTCACGCTGGTGGGTTCAGGAGCAGTACTGGCATCCAGCTCGTTAACGTGCTCATGTCCTGCCCCATGCCAAGCCACGCACGCTCTGCCCAGGTCCCTACAGCAATGGAGAGTGATGACAGTACCTGCTCTGCCTGTATGGCTTTCTGGTGACCTCATGACTCATGAGGGCATAGAGCAGAGACCCTACAGCTTGCCTGTATATGCCCCCGCAGCAGAGCAGTCTGTGGCGTGGCACAGAGCGGGCCTGGTGTCCACCAGAAAAGCCTGCTCTCCTGAGCAGCTCTGCACCGACGTGGGGGAAAGGGAACAGTTTCCCGCGTGAGCCTAATCAATTTTCCCTTAGACTGTGAATTTGGGAATTTTTTTTTTTTTCTTCTCTCCCATATCTTGGTTTTAAACATTTTAAATGCAATAATTTGTGGGAAAAAAAACCACCAGGTACAGGAAAAATATCACAATATTTGCCTAACATAAAACCAGGAAATGCCACATCTCTTCGATCTACCATTTTGTTTCAGACCATGCTCTAAACCTGTCTCAGACCGTGGTTACCACTATGGCATCAGTGCGTCCTTCTGCAGTGTTTGACAGACATACACATCTGCCACATACCAACAGCCTTACGGAGGCAAACCAAAACACACTTTGAGGCGTTCATCATGGAGCAGACGGGCTTTGCACACCGCTAGAGGCAGACTCAGAAGAATCCTGACCCTCCGTACAATTCCCAGGGGAAAAAAGGGACTCACACACCGTACAACCCTGTAAGTCAGACCACAGCCTGCCGGCTCTCCTGAGCAGCTCTGCCCCGACGTGGGGGAAAGGGAACAGTTTCCCGTGTGAGCCTAATCAATTTTCCCTTAGACTGTAGAATTTGGGATTTTTTTTTTTTTCTTCTCTCCCATATCTTGGTTTTAAACATTTTAAATGCAATAATTTGTGGGAAAAAAAACCACCAGGTACAGGAAAAATATCACAATATTTGCCTAACATAAAACCAGGAAATGCCACATCTCTTCGATCTACCATTTTGTTTCAGACCATGCTCTAAACCTGTCTCAGACCGTGGTTACCACTATGGCATCAGTGCGTCCTTCTGCAGTGTTTGACAGACATACACATCTGCCACATACCAACAGCCTTACGGAGGCAAACCAAAACACACTTTGAGGCGTTCATCATGGAGCAGACGGGCTTTGCACACCGCTAGAGGCAGACTCAGAAGAATCCTGACCCTCCGTACAATTCCCAGGGGAAAAAAGGGACTCACACACCGTACAACCCTGTAAGTCAGACCACAGCCTAATCCTAGCTCTTCCTCCCAGACCATCACCTGCCCGCACAAACTGCTCTCTGCCTTTGAGGAGCTGAGGTCTTGTGCTTCTCATGCAAGGGGCAAAGTTTCCACCACCCTTTCCACAGGTACCAGAGCCTCTGCATGCACGTGTTGCCTGCAGCCTCCCTCTCCAGCCACTTTCAGAAGAACACTGAGTTAGTAACTGTACACGCAGACAGGGTCTATTGCCGTGTTTCCTCTTCCAACCTGATCCCAGACAGACCAACAGCAGTTGGGGCTGAGCCCCAAGCCGCTCTACAGCAGAGACTGTTTTCAAGTAGGAGTCATGATGAAAGGCAAGGATGGTCGGATCCACTGAGCAGCCCAGGCAGGAGTACATTACTTGCAGGACAGCCACTTGCAGGACATCCATCTCCCTGGGTTTTTAGGGGGTGGAGGGGCTGAATGTTTACCAGATGTTCTTAAACACCTTGTCAAATGTCTGATGGGAGACAGCCATCCACCCACGCTATGCGCACTGCGCTGCCAGCTAGGGGGATGCCCACGTAGGAAACCAAGAGAAATGTGATAAACTGTTTCTGCTGTGTTCATAGGTGCTGAATTGTACTAGTTTAAGTTTAGCCAGTTTGGATGCTGCTAACCATCAAGGCAGAGCTCTAAAAACTTACATAAGTTGGGGCTAGTTGTAACCTGCTGCTGTGATATGACTGGGTTCAAGTCAGTGAAATTGGTACCAGCCCAAATTTACATAAATTGAACTCACAGTGTGGCCTTCCCAAAGTACATGAAACACATCTCCAACAGTCATGGAACTTTGTTTCTGTTCCCAGATCTGTCTTAACTGCAAGTTTTCAGTGATCACATTAGTAAACGATAATTAAACTCTCACTGTTCTACCAGAGCTCCTTCATCTCTCTGCCTGGTGCTCCCATGTACACAAGGATGAGCAGGGGACACCCTCCCAGAGCTGGAAAGCAAAGGGAGTAGAAAAACAAAGCAAGAAAGCAAACAAAAAACCCAGCCATCACCAAGGTGCTGCCTTTGATTCTTTAATAAGGTTTTGGTAGTATACAAGCTTTTTTTTTCTTTTTTTTTTCCGATTGTCTGGATTAACATACATGGATTTAAAAAAGGCACAAAATCCATTGCACAGCTTCTGTTTTGTTTGTTTTTGATGACATTGCCTGTTCATTGTGGTTTCAAGTGTAGGATTTTACAGTACTCTGCAGCATTTACAGCATGGTCTACATACAGGTAATCAATGCATGCTTTTATACAGGAGACAGAATTCAAATTCTCTCTCAGTATTTCTATATACACAATAATACAGTGTTTTTCTTCTGAAAAATTGGTCTTGCATGCTCGGTGTGCCAGAAGAATTAGTGCAAGCATATATTACAGTGTTATTGCAGTACAAAAAGGGGTTGACCTTAGGCTCTAAAGGGATTAGATACAGGAAGAATAAAAAGACTCAAGGAAAACAAGCTTTGGATCCCTTTAGTCAACTACGTCCTTCCAAATGGATCCCTACTCAGTACCGCCTTTAAAGCTACAGCAGGCTGCTTCCCCTCCATCTCCCTGCTGCCCTCCCCCTGAGATGAACTTCCACAGCTTCTTCAAACCTTCTGTCCCTAGCAATCGATGAGGACTTCTGGCAATGTGAGGAAGCCCTTCTGCTGTGCCTCCTAATGCCAGAGACCTGCTTGAAGGGGACTTTCCTGAGATCCACTGCTTCAAGCAAACTCCAGTCCCAGAAGATGAAGTTTCTCAAGCAAACCAGGAAGCACAACAGGTTACCTACAGCTTTTGTCTCCTCTCAGTAGGAATGACTACAGAAAACCACATTCACCTCCTACTTGAATAGCAGTCGGTTAAATATGGTTTGGACTCTCTCCTGCTTAGCAGCAACAGAAGTCTAACAGGTGACACAAGGTAATGCAAAGGAAGGATATGCTGGTCCCTGAGATTCTTCATGGGAGCTGGAAAGTCCGAGAAGCAGAAATCAAGTTCCCAACATGACGTTAATTGTTCCATTGGGAATGGGAAGAGGCCTTAGTCCTGAGAGATGCAGATGGCACACAGACAGCAAGAGCCATAGTCCGGTCTTCCCTGTAACAGCTTTGATTTGGATTCTATCAGGACCTTAGCATATCCTGGAAGTGACATTATCCTCTGCCAACATAGACTAAGCTTGTTTGGGACTGGGAGATCTGGCAGGATTGACAACACTGAGTGGAAAAAAACTAGAATCTGAGTTTCTGAAGCAGCTCGCTCTTCAAACCAGCATCAGATGAGGTAAAAGTAGCAGGGGTCTTAGAGCTGCCACGCTTGCTTGCAGGATCTCTGTTCCAAGTATCAGCACCATAAATGTCAGAGAGATGTTCTTCTTTCCAGCATCTTACCATCAAATGCTCCACAGCCTTTCTCTTAGTTTTTTTTTTACCAAGGTGAATAGGACAGTCCAGTCCTATGCTGGATAAGTGCTCTGCTCCTCCCTATTTGTGCTTTCGTATGTTGTTAGGTTTGTGCCAGTTTTCCTAGCGTCTTGGACGGAAGCAATAGCTCTGTAAAGGTGGTACGCCTGCCACTTAGCTTCCCACCTCTGCACCCACCAGTGTCTCCAGCAAGAGTCAACGCAGAGCTCCCTGTCTGAGCAGACACGGGGACCACCTCATTTTTATCACTCATGGACTCAGGAAATGGCGAGCAAAGTGGAAGGGAACGATAATCCAAAAATTGTTCTAGTCCCTAATTGTAAAGGCAACTTAATAGCAGCAAGAAAGAAGAAGGAGATTCTGAAAGCTAAACATCTTCCTTAGTCATAAAAATAACCAGAAGTCAGCACTGCTGAATAAGAACCTGATCTGGCTTTTTCTTTAGGAAGGACCAAGCTGAAGGGGCAAGAGTCCCACGGAAATCCTCATCTGACTTGTTCAGAGGAAATTTGCCATTACTGTGTTTCACATTGCCAGATCAATTAATTGCACTCATAATTAAACTGACAAACTTGTTGGAGGAAGCCCTGGCGATTCTTACGAGGCAAGTGCACTAGATGAGGTAACCGACTTGAAACACTTTGCATATGAAAAAATAAAACCTCCAAACATAAAGCAATTTTCTTTTCAAACACTAAAAGACATGCAAGTGAATGTAAAATGGGGATCACTTCCAATCCCCAGGTTACATGGTTAGCAGCTTGTTTAAAATGTACATTCATTGTAACATCATTCTTTCAATGGCAGGTGTAATACAAAGGAGTTGCAATACATCAAATAATACTTAGAAACATTTCCCAGAAATTAACCTTTGCGCTGTCCCATGGAACTGCAAATGCAGGCCTGTGTGTTATAGTGACCCAAACACAAAACACATGGTGTAAAAATCTAACAAAAAGGAAGGTAGTACCGCAATGATCAGCCTTTACACATTTTATTTAATGTTTTAACATTACCCAAAATAGGAGTTTGCATACTAATAAATTACGTCCCGAGTGGCAGCACCGTTCCTATCGCCAGAATACTCTGCCACCAGCCAATGGCGAATGGAGGGATATGTATGCTACAAGACACTGAACTAAGAAAACTGGGCTGGGCCAGGATGCCGAAATCAGATCTGCAATGTGCAAAGGAGACCAGGTGTGCCATCTGAACCACACACCACGAGGACACTTTCTGCAACTGACTGAGATCCGTTCTTTGCAACAGCCTTTTGAGCACTTGGATGTGTGCAAGGTGGCCCATTACCGGCACAGAAACGCTTCTGTAAGGCATGACCATGCGTGGCCATTCACACTGCACGTGTGGGTCATGAACACATATAAACATACATACAATCAGAAATGGAAGCTCCAGCAAAAAGCATCCCAACATCATCCCGGGGACAAGAGTGAAATCAGGAAGCACATCTGGCTTACTTTGGTCAGCCTCTCCAGAAACTGTCGTCTCCTCCAGTCACTCTGGGGAGGGCTGGCAACTACAGGGAAAGCATGTCAAGAAGAAAAGCACCCCATGTTCTCCAGCTGAGAAATATCTGGGGCAATTTATTCACTATAAACACTAACAGGAGTTCAGGGATTTGCAAATCATCCATGATTTTCAAGGCTTCAGACCTTGTCTGCTAGGAAATGCAATTTTATTTTCTTCAGCTAGCCTCCTGAAGCCCATCTGTTACTGCCAAGCAGAGCTAGACAAATATACAATAGCTATCTCCAAATATTTCTTTCCCATTTGTCACCAAAGGAAAAACAGAAAAGGAAAAATAAAAATAAAAGCTTCCCTTTTGAATAGATTGGGATAAAAGAGCCCTTTCTTATCCAATGTGAAAGTCGCAAGATGGTCTCAGCTCCAGGTAAAGTTCCGAGAGAGGCGTGAATAAATCTCCACTGACAACCATTAATAAGATGTGTCATTCATCTAACCCAGCAGTTTACAATAAAAATAAATTAGGTCATTGATGCAGTATTATGTGGCTGTAATACAGATGTGGCTGGATACCACAGAGACTCCACGTAGCCTAAGGAAGAGATGCTAGACCCACTGAACAAACACAGTGGGTATCTGTCACCAATCCCTCCAGATGAGCAGTAGAAAATCTCCTTATATTTTCAAGAATAATCTTGTCCGCTGCCAAGCACGTAAAAGTTCCACATATACACGTCATGTAAGATTAACTGATGGAGGTGTGAGAGGGAAGGACATTAGAAAACAGGAAAAGGACTGAACACATCTTTCCACGCTTTCTGATCTTCAGTCTCACAGTGCATCCTATTGTTGAGCTATTTTACAATACAGGACTAAACTAGCAATGGTTATATTTTCTTGCCTTAATTTATTTACATAGGATCACAGCACCAGATTCAAATAGTGCATTTTTACATGAGAGAGCACGTGAAGTTCCTGGTGATTTGCAGTCAAAGAAATGCCTCAATGATATTTGTTATATTTGGTATATAGGTCTCACCCACCGTCCTGACAATTTCCAGATCATGAAATAATATTCTGCCTCCTGAAATTCTCTCCGTGCAATCAAACTCTCACGTCTGGCCTCATCCTGACGTGTTCTGAAAAGGCTTTGTTTGCTGCTGACTTCCTCCAGCGGTCCCAATGTCAAACAGCAGGGACGTGACTCACAGGAAAAATAAAGCACTTGGGGATGTTTTGGGTTAAGAGACCATGGGAAGGTATGAGTACTGTGACTGTTAGTATCGTTTCTGAATAAACTCTGGAAAGGCTAAATTGAGGTGTTTGCCCTGGTTCCCCATCTGACTGCAGAAGGCTTCTACTACAAAACAAATTATCGAGTCTCTCAGAAGAGGCCGTACACTCCGGGGCAGTGTAGCCAGTGATAAAGATGGTACCAAAGCCTGGCGATGCTACTGAAACAAAAGACGAATGAGGTAGTTAAACACTCCCAAGCGAACCCTTTGGAAGAAAGGTTTGAAGCACAGAGCAGAGAAATGGCCCAAACATTTGTTTTGTTTCTCATCTCAAAGTGCTCGCAGCCTAGAGGAGTTAGAAAAGAAGGTGTATGTTAACTGGCTTTAGAGTCACCTTTGGAAAACAAATGCAGCCCAACTATTGAAGAATCACTCAACCTCTCTGCCTCACGAGCAGGCTAGGGAAGCTGCTGAGGACACCTTTGCTTATTATCGCTGATCAGTTTGAAACGATAGGCCTCCTTCCTGAAGTCCTATAGGCAAAAAATGTATCAAAAATTGATTTTTTTCACCTCAAAAAGGAAAAAAGATTGTTGACTGGTTCTAAAAGGCACGCTGCCTTCTCAGATAACACCCAGGTTTGACTGCCGCAGAAGCAGCTGGGGAGAGCTAGCTGCCAAATGGGATCGCAGAAGAAACACAGAGCTTGTTTAAAACAACAAGATACTTTGATGGCCTAATGCCAGCGGCACAGGCTAGATAAGGGAATAACTGTCATTATATGTGCCAAAGTGAAGAACACCAATCCTCAAGGACAAAATCCACCACTCTGTGATACCTCCAGATAAGACAGGCAACGAGAGGAAACACCCGTGAGTTAAAGCTTAGAATTAATGAACAAAGCGTCAGCTCTGTTGCACTTAAAATTGCCCTGTCCTGGCTGTTTGAAATACCCCATTCATTTCTATTTTTGTTTGGATCCCCTCCAACTCCCAGGCTGGAGAATGGGGACAGCCACTTTTGCCAGCCCAGAAAACATCCAGTTGGAAGAGCTTGTACTATTTGCAACCAGAGTTGAGACATTTTCTCACTCACAGAGACCAGACACCAATTTAAATGGAACTTAGAGACATGCTCACAACAATAGGAGTGGTGTTTAAGCAGCTATTTACATGGTTTGCAATCACAGATGGTAGCTGTGTCTTAAGGGAAAGAGCATTGCCAGCTCTCTAAATTTAGCTGCTCGTGTACACAATAATTTTGGGGAGTTTGCTAAGTCCTGAGGATTCCAGGATCTGAAACTCGTGAAACTGTCCTGAAAATGGAGGGTATCTTCCATTATCATCTTTGAAATCAAACTGCCTTTAAACAACATGATCACTATTCCTCAGACAGACTCCATGTAGAGCTGAGACTGCTCCAAGTGCCAAAATGTGCCATTTTTCACTGTTTCCTCCAAGGAAATCAGAGGGAGGGAAGGCAAGAGGCTGATCAAAGTGCTACAGGGATTGTGTGGTGCCACATGAGATATGCAATGCGTAGGAAACTGGTGCAGGAGGCAAGCCTTGCATATTCTTGGGGGAACAGCAAAGGCAGGAGGTAGTGCAGGTACCCAGGGATGCAATAAGGATGCGAGGGATGAGATACCACAAATGGCAATGGAGGTAAACCATGGGGGCAGGTGAATGTGTGGAGTGGGACACTCACTGGCAACCAGGGTGGAGTACAAGAGTTTTGTCATATGGGGAAGAGACAGGATAGGCAAAGGGGAACAAAGAGGCAACTAGATCTAAGAGAGCTTCTCAAGCAGTGAGGTGAAGATGAGGGGGTTCTGCCTCCTCATCACATTGTATGTGAAGCCTACCAACAGCTCGGGGCTACAGCTGACTGCTGTTGTTCTTGCATCCAGATTCAGATTTAAATGTAAGCTAACTGGGTGGCAGCTGAGCAGCAGTATCTCTGCTTATGGAGCAATGGACGAGATCCCAGAGGAGAACATCAGCCAGTCCTGAAGTGAGCTGCCGCATCTCAATCCAGTCTGGAGGCCAACTGTCCAAGTACAGCTTCTTCATCCTGGGCTGGGGAGGTGGCAACTGCCAACATCCTTCACAGCTCAGGTGGTGCCTGCTGCCTCCCAGCACTGGAAGGGAGAAGGTGCGCTCAAACTCTCACCTTCAGCTGAGTACCTAGTAACTGAAAGGCAGCTAGAGCAGCTTCCTATACATTCCTCAAAAGTCATTTGGACACAGGATTTGAGAGGTGGGCTGATCTGCCTCTGTCCTTGGGGACCCTTAAGGAATCACCACATGAACTACAGGAAAAGAGCTGAAGGAAAGGTCTTGGAGTCCACATCTGTCATCCTTTTCGGAAAGCATCAGTCCAGGTTGGAAGTCTCTAGGAACCACAAAGACACTTAGCCCAACAAATACAACTTTTGAACCAGTTTGTCCCTTTCAGAGCAACAGTCTCGCAGCAGCCTTGACCACCACAATGTCCAGGTTCAGACCCACAACAAAGAGAAGGAGTGGACGTGCAAGAGATGATACTTTTCATCATGAAGAGGTAGCATAGGGATGGGATTATATCACCCATATGGCTGTCTTACGGGGCATTTCTGTCTTACGTTCTGTCATCACTGTAACAAAAGAGACTTTAAACAGTGAAAGAGGTGATGCAACATAACCCTTCCACTTACCTGCCCCTCAACACTGGCAAAAAAGTATGGGAATGGCGCACAAAGTCAGGGTCACACCAGGGACTTTGTCAACATGGATATATCAACAGGATGCTCCTAATGCAGATGCACTGGCATCTGCAAAATTGCACCTTTGTCGGTATAGCTTATTTTTGGCCAGCCCCCTCCCACCAAAACCTTCTCCACTGAAAGTGAATGTGTGCTGGCATAACTACCTTTACCCAATTCGTGCTAGCTTAACCCAGGCATTTACAGTAACATTTTCACAGAAATCACATCTCATTAGCTCCTTCCTGTGGGAAGGAGGCTGGGGAGAGAGTGATAAACTGGAAATATCTCCCATTCTGCATAGAAAGAAAGTGAAAGGAGCCAAGAGACCAAGATATAAAAAGATGGCTTTTGTATGTGTATACAATTGATGTGCATTTGCTCACTGACGCAGAGCATGAGATCCTAGCAACAGCTACCTGTCCTTCTGATGCTAATGGTCTCTGTATTGTAAAGGAGTGCCAAATGCTCATTTCAATCCCCACTTTGGATTCCAAGGAGAACAAGTGCTACGTACAATGGGAAGTAAAAACAAGAACATCTCTTTCAGGACGCAAACCCTGTTCTTGGACCCTTCTGATGAACACAATTTGCCTAAGAGTCTGACGCTGAAAGGGAATTTTATTTCACTAGTATTGATTTACACTGACTTACCCCAGTGGAAGAATTTAAGGAACCTTATAAAACATAAAAGGAAAAGTAACTAGGGCAACTAACTTTTCAGCCCATAGCCCCACGATCGCTTTTCATGTTGGCAGCCCTCCATCAGTTGTTTTTTTCCCTGCTGGCCCTGGCTTGCCAGTGCTGTCAGTTGTGCAAAAGGACAGTGAACCAAAGCTGAAAACAACTTTCCTTCTCCCCGTGCAGGTCCACGCAGCCACATGAAGACCAGCACTGGCACAGGGGAAAGGGCGGAAAGGGCGGGATGGGATGGGGTGGGGGTAGGAGGGTACCTCTTAGAGAACCGACCCTTCTGTTCCCCTAACTTGACCATGAAAGCGCAGCCTTCAACGGGAAATGGCTGCTTGCCACTTTCTTTGATTTCTAGTTGCACAGGGGAAAGGGCGGAAAGGGCGGGATGGGATGGGGTGGGGGTAGGAGGGTACCTCTTAGAGAACCGACCCTTCTGTTCCCCTAACTTGACCATGAAAGCGCAGCCTTCAACGGGAAATGGCTGCTTGCCACTTTCTTTGAGCTTCTAGTTGGTTTTTTTTTTTTGACAACTGATTTTGGACATATTTACATTTATAATTGCAGTCATTATAAATGAAACACAATAAATAAATGCAATATAAATGTAATCTACAGAGGTTTTTTAGAATTGCACTGTAACTAGTTTTAATATTAATTTATTACATTTCCATATATATAAAAAGAGAGCTATTTTCACATTTCTTTAATTTGCCAACTGTTCCTCAACAATATGTGGATTCCATAGTAATTATTACAGCATTAGATGATGTTAAAAAAATCTGCAAATTGACTATTTTTAAAACTCTTTGCATACTTCTGTAACATCAGGATTCCAGCCGTTAGCACCAATTAATTTGTTCAGAATTAAACTGTAAAAGTCATATTGATCATGAAATAAAACTTCCCATAAAACCCAGGTGACAGCAACATGTCCAATTATTCTGGTATAGAGTCCAAATTTGATGGTTTAACAGGATTGGTTTAGAAATCAATATCCCACCTTACAGAATCTGAACAGCAAAGAATTCAGTGTCTTTTAATAATGTATTTCAGCGGTTTACCACCCACCTATATCTTTAAAATGAGCATCTTACTTCTAGTTTGACCTTTGTTACTTTATCTTCCAGCACCTAGACCCATATCTTTGCCTGGCAGATTAAAAACCCATCTTGCTCTCTTCAGGCTGGTACTCCTAACAGCAAGCATGTCACTTTTTAGTTTTGTCTTCAATGACGGACTGCATTTCTTCAAGCTCATTCTACAAGGCAGGTTTTACAGAATCAAACAATTCTTGTATCACTTCTCCTTTTTTAGGTTTTGAAAAACTTTTTTAAAAAATTCCATACAAGACTTGGATATGATGTCTGGTAGTGACCTCACCACTACAAAAGATCTCCCCTCTGCTCACATCTTCATTTTCCTGCTGATGCATCAAAGAAGATTTTTTTTTTTTTTTTGCTATAGCCGCATAATGAGAACTTACATGCAGCTAATTATTTCCCCTAACTCCCATCTCATTTTGGGAGACAGCACCTCCCAGGGCACAGTTTCTCCCACTCTGTTCGTGTGACCTATATTCTTTGTAATCGAAACATGACCTTGTCCCTGGCTGAATGCAATAATTAGTTTGAATGCAAGCAACTTATCAAGTGATCCAGATCTTTCTGCAGAGCTGGCCTGCCAGTATTATTTTATCAAGCCACCCATCTTTCTGTCACTGCAAATTTTCTCCTCAGTGATTTCTTTTTTCTTCTTGACAGCCACTAAAGGCATGGAATAGTGCGGAGCTAAGGGCAGGAGATCAGGAGTCCTAATGAGAAACATCCCCACTTGTAAGAGATACCAACATATAAACATATTTTGTTTGGTTAGTTGGTTTTCAATTTAGTAATAATTTTAACTAGAAGAAAGTCTTACTGAAGTCTATATAAATCAACCATCTTTATCAATCAGACTTTTGAACTTAGAAGAAGAACAGTATCAAGTTTACTTTGCAAGAAGAGTTCTATATATATTACCATGATGAGTAGCATTAGATAAATTACTGCCTTGTAAATTTTATGTATGGAGCTACTTATCAGCTAGTCATTGTTTTTGTCTGAAAAGGGCAGGTTAGAGTTTATAAATACCCAGTTATCCTGTTTGTTCCCTTTTCTCACTGGCAAAACTAAAAATTGTTTTTTAAAAAATAGAACAATAGAAATTTTCATGCCTAAAATTGACCTTGAAAAGTGAACATCAGTGTTTTGGACACTATGAATTAAAAATTATTAAGAGCTACTGATTTTAAATCAACTTCTTTCACAAATTCCATTTTCTCTGGAACCTGCTGTTCTACTAAAGTCTCTACTGAACACGGAAAAAATAACACCAGAGCAGAGTCTACTTAAGGAAATCATCCCTTCTCATGTCACTTTGAGAAAATCAAAGCCTTGCTCTTTCTGGTTTCTGTGCTTGACAAGAGAAGAACTGCCAAATAGGATTAGGCTACTGGTTAATTCAGTCCAAGTATTTCTGGCAATACCCAGTGCCTTTTTAAAAAATAAAACTGATGAACAAATTGCAGATAAAAATTTTGGCTGGGCAGTAAAGTGTCCTGTTCACTAATGTTCTTGGGGCAAATCAAAAGAAATTTATGTCACTGATTCAAGAATGACTGTGGGAAGACACTGGTCATGCCTACACTGAATCTCTCAAGGAGGGCATGTTGCCCCCTCCATCTCCATCCCTGCACCCACCAGGATGCTCTGTGGGCAGGCAGGAGACAGCACACCCCCAGCCTGCCTGAGCATGTCCTGCAGCGTGCAGACCCACTGGGCCAGGTCCTACGAGCTTCAGAAAGCACCACCCACCCCATCTGGGTTGCTTATAGAAGGGTGAATCTGATATTAAGGGAGCCTCAGGCAGGGCAGATATACCTACAGAAATCAGTATTTGGAAGGAAGTGTTCATTGTAACTCCACTGGAAACACCCTACCTATGCAATAATACCTCCGTGTCACAACTTTCTTCCAACACCCATACTTATCCCATGCCATTTTCACATCTGCCTGAGCTTTCTAATCTTTTCTTGTCTGTATCCTGTCCTTATATACTTTCTGCAGAGTATTTTACTTTGGACTTGCACTTTCCTAAAGCCCTGAGCACCAGCAACGACCCTTTCTTCTTTAACCTTAACATCCATACTGCCTCTTCTCCCAGAAGACCGGACCAAAGGCTCATTTCAATAGAAGACAGTTACTACATTCGCTTAACTACAGGTGGTCTTCATACAGCCTGGTGTTTTACACTGCAGCTATACTGAGAAGGGCAATATAACCCCACAAACCCGGGAAATAAGGATACTTATGACAATTTAAATTAACTTTGGTCTCCCTTTTCCTCTGAGATTCAAGTCAGTTTTAGACAAGGGCTCCAGGGGCTCTGTACACCAAGTGCTGAGGCCAGTTTATTTCTCAAGTGAGATCCGTTACCACAGGCATTTCCAAGCAAGGCCAAGAAGCAGGGCTGCTCTGCCACTGAAAAGCTGCAGGTGCCTAAAATTTCTGGAATTTAGAAACAGCGTAATATACAGCTGGATCAGTAAGAAAATCCTTGCTATCCAACTCTTGACAGTCAGTGCCTCTGGGGGAAGGCAGGTAGGTTTGGAGCAGCTTAGGAGTGGAGAGCAGACAAACAGGTCCACTGTCAAGTTACAGAGGCAAAGCCAGAGAGACAGAAATATATGGTCACTGTATGGAAACCAAACCGCAATAAAAGCAACGGGATTTCCAAAGCCAAAGCAACAAAGAGATACATGATCGTAACTCCACAAGAGGGACAAATCCTGAGGTCCTGCCTCAGGTGAGCTTCCAGTGGAAGTCTGCCTATATCTAGATGGAGTAAAACCGCCTACAGATTTGGCCCAGTGTAAGATACCAACAAAGATGCTTGAACCAATTTGCCTGGGGAAGGTAACGCTTGCTGATACCTCCACGGTCTCTCCACTCCAGCAATAATTTGACATTGTTTGTGGCTTGATTGCATGTGTTCAGTGAGGCAGCCCTGCACTTCCTACCCCAAGGCAGCAGGACACGTGAGCGAGTCTCTGAGATGAGCCCTGGCATCCACCTCTTTCATAGATCACATGTTCACCATCTGCGTTCTCATCTTCGGCCATGCTGCTGCCCTTCGCCCAGGTTGCTGGGAGGTTTAGAAAGGCAGATGTTTTCAGTCTCTGTGGGGTCTGGTTGCAGGGGCTTTGGAAGTTACAGTACCTTAGGCCAGTGTTGTCTGGGATTCAATATTGCATTAAGTGGTGACACATTGTGGGCAGGTGGGATCTATTATTGCATTATGGAGGCTGCTGCTTCCCTGAACAGGCTATGTTTTGTGTGTGAAGCGGGCCCACACCTGCTGGAGCTGGGACCTGGAAATGCGGAGGACGGAAGGCATGAGTCTGTGGTTTCCTGCCGTGAGGGGCATGTGCCTGCGGTGGGGCATGCGCACGGGACTGCTCTCCGCTGAACGGCTGCGCTGTATGAAAGTGCCACCAACGTGAGGGTAGTGTTCTGTCTCCAGGGTTGAGGAGGAGAAAACGGAGGACGCCAGTCTTCTCAGGGGGCTGTACCTCGGGAGGGAGTGCTGAGAAGGCCTGTCCTCCTCCAACTGAAAAAGACCAAGAAGAGTGGAGGAAAAGGTGTCAGGCAAAGACTTGACTCGCCCCTGGTTTGTGATGCGCATGCTGCAGACATCTTCGCTGGCGGATGAAAAATGCTTTTGCTCTACGCAGGACTTACTTACTGCTCTGTGTCTATAAATTCCCGGGGATCCTACGGGCACCACAGCAGCCTGCCATTACAGAGGGCCTGCCATGCTCTCCCCAGCCACACGCGGACATGAGCGACACCAGCAGTGTCAGGCTCTGCTACGTCAGTCCCCTCCTCTGGCTCTTCAGGCCACACGCCTCACCTCTCTGTTCCTCTGGCATCACTCATCTTGACATGTCATTAGGCTATTCATACATCTTGCATATAGGTAACAGTCAAACTCTAAACACACTTGGAAACCATGTGTATGAGAAAAGGTGAAACATCTGGTGCTAAAATGATTATATATATTTAAAAGCGAGGGATTCTCAAGGGCTCTTTTGATAAGTGTTATTAAAACTCGCTCCAGGGATTTGCAAAGGCAACTTTGGGGGCTGTTAGTGGGCTTTCCTTTTCTCACACTTACACTGCTGGCCTCCCGATACACTTTTATACTGAGTACCTGCAGGGGGAGTGTTAATGCTTCCAGTTTTGGTAAGCGGAGGACAGGCAGCAGCTGGAAAGGCAGGCAGAGTATAATTCTCCTTTCAGTGAGAAATTCAAAACACAGAGCCACGGGAGGACATGAGGAGAAGATGCACTCTTAGGTCCCTTTTCTGCTTCTGTGATCCTGGGATGGCCAGGAGAGGGAGGAAAGTATACTCACAGAGGACAGCTTGTGCCAGGATGAGATTGCAGTCCCTACCTTCCCTTTACGCACTGAATGGAAGAGAGAGGCATTATGGGAGTGACTTCAGATTCTTCACCCTGAAAATGCTAAGCCCTTCCTCCCCTTTCTACTTCTGCTATGAAACTAGTGCTTTCACAGAGGTCAGCAACCTCAATTTCCAAAACCAGACCATTTTTCCTGGAATTACATTTTTCCTTTCAAATCCATTCCCTTCCTTGTGCTGCATTTCTTTTCAGGAAGCCTCTGCCGGTTTCAAAATGTAATTGGGAAATGTGAAAAGGCAATATTGTATTTTCTTAAGCCAACATTGCTCTCCTTACCTTACTAGAGATGTTGCCCTTGCAAATGATATGAGAAAAAGAGCTGAACTTCATCCAGTCTCATCTCTTTTCTGTCACTTTCAATATCTTTGCCGTGCTTTGAGGCAGGTATCTTATCTTCATAAGCACCTGAGAACTACTCAGCTTGTGGTGGGCATTAAATGTGAAAAGCAATTATTCACAGTCCTAAATGTACTGCATGTCACTGCATAGATCAGGCTCTCAGAAAATAATAATGTAATGCTGTCATACAGAGTATTTGAGAGAGACAAAGAAATTTTAGACAGCAGCTCTAATTTCTCATAAAGACAACCATCTCTTCTTTGCGTAGATTCAGTCCTGGGTGTACTGTTTGTAGGCTGCACAACTAAGTATACTGGAATTCTTATTATTACTTTTTGCTCTATGTTTGGGCTCAGCATATTGTATGATTTCCAATGTATATATCATCCCAACATGGTAAAGACTTCTCAGATCAAAAAGGATCACTCCAACCACCCCGATGGACCTCCTTTACAGCACAGAACCAAGGACCTTGTCCAAGCCATAAAGGGGGAAATTGCAACACCCCACCAGCAAGCGCACTTAGGTATGGCTGCCTTCTGGCTGAAGCTGAGGTTACAGACACGCCACTTTTCTTCACTGATGCTCTAATGCTTAAATTACACAGTCAATGCTAGAGGTGCTGCCCCTTTTTATCTCTTTGCCCTTGTTAGCAATCAGGCTGGACCACCTTCCATCAGACCTATTCTGCTCTTTTTGGACAGGAGTAGTATGACACCTCTCATGTGAAGTCCCAGAAAAATGTGATATTGATATAGCTCAATATATTTCAAAGATATAAAATGTAATTAGGAATTTCTACTGAGCTTAAGGTTTTGATTGTTATGATCTGTATATATATAATAAGCATAAGTGAGCATTACTTCTCTTATAGTATCACCCTTTTGCCGATCCTTTATTCCTAACACATGGATGGACAGAGACCCTGAATCTAAAGACCGTAAGGGACAGAGGCCAACTCTACATCTACATCCTTCTCCATCAGCTGGCAAGCTCTTCTCATGTGGAGGGAAGCCGGAGGAGCTGAATGTCAAAGACTTGCATCATCTACAACAGGCACCAAGTGCAGCTCAATGGGAATTACACCGAGTGAAGGGCAATGAGAGTCTGCCCCTCTTCTGCAAATGCCCATTTCTCACCACTGAGAAATGGTCCCTCGGGTCCCCTCAGAGCACCCCACAGACCATGCTGTAGAAGGGAAAGGAAACCAAGGCACATAGCACCTTTCCATATCTCATTTTTCCTGCCGCCTTCTTCCCCCAGCCTACCTCTTCTGCCCAGGGTTATAAACCTGAGAGCTGTGTTTTGCTTCTACCTGTTGCTCAATTATTTCAGCCCAGCTTTTCTTCTTTCTGCCTCAGAGCCAGTGAAGTTGTAGTTTCTGTCCTCTCCTCCTGCTGTCTATAGGCACTCTGGGAGTGACAAGGGTTTCCCTCATCACTGCTCCAGGGTCTGGGGCCACAGAGGCCACCGGGCCCAAAATATAACCCAGAGAAAGCCCTGCTCAGCTTTCAGTCCTCAGTGCAAATCAAACAGAGTTCCTCCAGGTAACAGACCCGGGGCAACCCAGGGCTCTACACCACGTGAACCAGAGAGGCAGTACAGATCACCCAAAACGCTAGAGCCCTGTCCTTGTTGTGAGGCAGCCCTCTCCTGTGTCTCTGTGTCCCTTTCCGAGGAATAATCATTGCCAACTCAAATGAATGGAGGAAGAGAACAGCATACTGGGGTTGCTGAAGGGCTCGTCCCCTGACCAGCTATGCTGCTCCCAAGGGTATCAGGCAACGTCACAAATATAGCATCCCTCAGATGTGGCAATGATGAAGTTCAGGAGCATGGGGGCACCCGTGGGCTCAGGACTGGAACAGAGAATATTTTCTTGGCTCAGTAAGGGTCTCAGCACAGTTTTTTACAGAAGAAAACCAGTGATTATAGGTAAAGTTGGAGTCCCAGGTGAAGCTGGCCCAGGCAGCCTGTGCAATGTGCTTCTGACTGCCTCCTGTCTTACCCATGGTATTACCAACACAGGTCCTCATGCTCAGCATCCTTGCGTGATCTCTCAGCAAAGATGCCAATGGTGGGGTATGGCTGGGAAGGGCTCATAAGCTCCACAGCTGCTGCCCTCTCAGGGTTAAGATATGGACAACTTTAAATAAGTCCATTTGTGGCATTCTCCTAGCTGTGGAAGGCTGGCTGTGGGAGAAAAGAGGCCTAATACAGCACCAAGGGAGATTTTTTTAAGAGTGATTCTAACTACACAGCTAAGTTGGTGAGGAAATACACCAGTGCCTCTTCACGTTGGGACCTTTTCTAAAAGATGAACTCTTGGCTCTGGGAGATGGGACCGTAAGACCCATTGTAACTGCTCTCTGAACTCTGCAGAATATATCCAAGAATAGGTAAGGAAGAGTTAATATGATCTCCCACTATTGCTTCACTTTTTTCTTGTGTTTTTCAGATGAGACATCATTTGGACAGGCATGTTTTAGGCAGGCAAGACTCAAAACATTTTGTACAATGCCAATTGCACTAGCAGTGAGGGATATTCAGAGTCAAGAAATACCTATGAACACAGACCTACAGTCAGAACAATTGCAAAAACTCATAAACGTATGAACATTTGTATTTCTTTCCAATGCAGAGGGCAGCAGTAAGTTGCCATCTCTGTCAAGTGTCAGTGAATTTACTCAGCATATTTAAGAGCTTGACAGATTTTTAAATTATATTGCTAGGTGTGGATATAAATGATTTCCAACAATAACAGCAATCCTATGTCAGGATTAATATGTAAACAGAAGTGCAGGTTCAATCTTTTTTCCCACTCATTTTTGGCTATTTCTATAGCTTTATCTGCACATTAGTGCATAAAAATAAGCAGAAATTTATTACTACATTCCTGAAATGCATACATTAAAGTAAACCCTAAAAGCTCTATTAAACAGCTTGCTGGGTGCTCAGTGCTGCACTGAGCGGTGCACAGACAGAAGGGCTTGAACAGGACATAGTTTCATGACAGACCTGTTCTCCCTCTACACCAGGGCTTCCCATGAGGTCTATGCTCCACTGCAGCTGTCTCCTTGCCAGCTGAAACTGGGAGATATCTAATATGTGAGAATTTTTGGGTCAGAAATTCCCCCAGGCGGTTCAGAGCCTCCTCTGTACCTGACTTTCCCCACAGCAGCATTTGTTCATACTGTGCTCCCTCTTACACCCACACAGTTTCACAAGGACACCACCATCCCTCACACTTGCACTACAATATCTTTCCTCCAACAGCTTCATACGTTTGAACAGACATCTGAGCTCTAAATGAGGATAACTCGGGGAACTACAGGCTGGTCAGCCTGGAAAGGGCATAGAGCAAATCCTCCAGTAAGCCATTTCCAAAGATATGAAGCAGAAGGTGGTGACTGAGAGCGGTCAGCATGGATATATGAAGGGGAAATCATGCCTGATGAACCTGATAGCTTTCTGTGATGAGATGACTGAGTGGGAGGTTGTTTACCTTGACTTTAGTAAGGTTTTTGACACTGTCTCCCATAACATCCTCATAGACAAAATTATGAAACATGGGCTAGATAAGTAGACAGTGAGTTGGACTGAAAACTGGCTGAGCTGCTGGGCTCAAAGCATTGTGCTTAGGGAAACAAAGTCCAGCTGCAGGCCAGTCACTAGTGGTGTAGCCAGGGGTTGATACTGGGGCCACTGCTGTTTAACAACTTCATTAATGACCTGGATGATGGGACAGAGTGTACCCTCAGCAGGTTCACAGATGATGCAAAACTGGGAGGAGTAGCTGACACACCAGAGGGTTGGGCTGATATTCAGACGTGCCTGGATAGGCTGGTGAAATGGGCAAAAAGGAATTTCATGAAGTTCAACAAAGGGAAGTGGAAAGTCCTGCACCTGGGGGGGAACAGTACTCGCTGGGGGCCAACTGTCTGGATAGCAGTTTGACAGAGAAGTACCTGGAGGTCCTGGTGGACACTAAGCTGAACACAAGCCAGCAAGGTGCCTTTGTGGTAAAAAGGGCCAACAGCCTCCTGGGCTGCATTAGGAGGAGTGTTGCCAGCAGGTTGAGGGACGTGGTCCTTCCCCTCTACTCAGCACTGGTGAGGCCATATCTGGAGTGCCATTTTCCATTTCTGGGCTGCCCAGTAGAAGAGAGACACGGACATACTGGAGACAGATAGTCTAGCGAAGGGTCACAAAGATGATGAAGGGACTGGAGCACCTCTCATTTGAGGAAAGGCTGAGAGTGCTGGGACTGTTTAGTCTGGAGAAGAGAAGGCTCAGGGGGGTTCTTATCAACATTTATAAATAATTGATGGGAAAAAGAAGATGAATCCAGACTCTTTTTAGTGGTGCCCAGTGAAAGGACAAGAAGAAATGGGCAGAAATTGAAATACAGGAAATTCCATTTAAACATAAGAAAGTTTTTTTACCATAAGGGTGATTGAACACTGGAACAGGTAGCCCAGAGAGGTTGTGGAATCTTCATCCTCAGAGATATTCTAAAATTGGACACCATCCTGAGCAACCTGCTCTAGTTGATCCATCTTGGAGCAGAGGGTGGAACTAGATGAGCTCCAGAGGTCCCTTCAACCTCAACCATGCTGTGATTCTATGATAATCCAGAGGTCACTGTCTTTTTGCCAGTAACAAGTAATGGCTTATATGTTGGAGCCAGAGAATGGAGGAACAGAAGAAAGCATTACAGCAGGGATTACCCATTTGCTCTCAGTTAGTACTCTACTGACACCAATGGATGATCACCAGTTTCCTGATTCTGACCACCAGAATGAGGTCCCAAATCAGTACAACAAGGCCTATGACCTTAGTCGTGGTAGTTCTGCATTTAGTGACATTTTTACCTATCTTAAAGGCTCAGTTCATATTCAAAGATAAGGAAGATTTACTCACACACACACACTATCTAATCACAGCTTCAATCAAACCCAGAGGAAGCCCAAGCCTGAGCTACAGGAAACATCTGTCGTTGCTAGTGAGGCCTTCAGTATTTTCATTAGTTAAGTTCTTGGTCAACTTCTTACTAGTGTCCCAACCAACTGTCCTTCCATCTCTGCTGTACCTAAGGAGAACAGGCTTCTGCTTTCTTTTAGGCACCAAGTAATTTTTCCTTTCAGAGTTAGCAGTTGGTTTTGTGACAGCAAATGGAAAAATATGAATGTCACTGCAAAGCTGTTTATACAGAGGCAACTGAAGGATCTGAAGGAAGCACAACTAAATCCCGGCCAGCCAAAGAAGTCCAGGGTTGGTCTGTACGTACAAAGCTAGGCCCAGGAGTAACTAGAGGGTATTTCAGAACATATGAGCAAAAAAATTTGCAGTCTGCTGGAGAACCGAGGCTGTCTAATATATTAGCAGTGATCACCCACAATCCCATTAATTTACCTTTTTTGCCTGCTTTTTAAGTATCACTGTGCAGTGATAAGCAGCCTTCATACTGCATCATACCCAACTCCCCCAGTCATTTCACATAGCAGTATTACGTGCTATGGCCAAGAAGGCACCTCCAGCCTTCTTCAGCTACACTAAATATGTCAGTGAAGTGTCCCTGCTGGTTCTTAAAGCTGGTTCTTACCAGCTGGCTCTTGCCATGTTCCTTGCGTCTTGCAAATTTTGTACATCTTGCACTGACCAGCCTAATAAGTGTACAGACAGCAAATTCAGACACAGACCCTTCAACTCTGCCGATCTTGCCTATGCAATCTCTAGATATCTGGGGCATGCAACATATTGGCTTTATACAGCAAACACCTCCACCTAGGAACCTTGCAACTGGATGCAGTCTCCATGAGAAGCATGTACTGCTACTACTCCATGCTCAGCAGGACACTCCCACAAGTGCCTGCTATCAGTATTTCTATCCTTCCTGTAAATGCTGCAGCCTCATACACCTTAGCAAGGAACACCTTGCCTGGCAGGCAAGGATTTGGTCTGATTCTTTTTATATAGTTTCTTGTATCATTCATGTTTTGCTAACAGTCCTTTTTTTCTTGTACCTCTCCGGGATCCAGAGAAGAGAAGAATCTGGGCAAGGCCTGAACAGAAGGATGTTCTTTTAACATGCTCCAGTCCAGTGAACACTCCCTTAGAGAATAAGCTCAAGAGAGAATGGGAGATGGAGTTACCATCTTCCAGAGGGGAACAAGCAGACTGCATGAACGCCTGCCGTAGGAGGGTATCCCTGTGTCCGTGACCCAAGACTCGCCTGCTCTTTGCTGCACTTATGGATCCCACGTGCATGAGAGATCTTCATTAACATACAAATACAAAAAGCCCTCAGGAGAACAATTTTATTGTCTCTTGCAGTGAACAGTCTGGGACAGCCTTCTTCTGAATGTCCGAGAAATGAAGATTAGATATGACAGAGGAACTCTGAGCCTAACAGTATATCATGTTTTTCTAGGTAATCTAATAAATTACCTCCCACTGAGGTAACTGAACTTCTTTATACCTTCAGAGGACCACAGGAAAAAGCAAAACTGAAAGAAAAAAGCCCTCTACAACTATCTGGAAAAAACACAGGAGGTAAAGAATATTTCTGTGAGTAAGTACCTGGTAACAACAATGCCAGTCACTGAAGTAAGGTTGATGGGATGTGTGTGCTGGTTACTCTGAGCTTTTTATTAGGTATTTAGAAGAAAGTTTAATTTCAGGGAGTTATTTTATGATTCGTATTGCTGCAGGCCTGCCCAGTGCTGATGTGTGATTAGATTAGACGGCATTCTCTTGCCATACACTGCTGTTGCTGCTGAGAAACTACGTGGAGAAGATTTGCTAGCAACACCTCCATACAACTAAGCGGTTATTAACAAAACACTGTGGGAGAGCAATAAGAAAACTGATTAAAGATACCCACAACCACAGCTGTGCTCTCCTCTTGTCCCTATGCCAAAACGGCTGAAAGATCGTGATAACGGTGTGTCCTTAGTTATTAGGGGACAATGTTATTAGCTATAGCGAGCACTTCTAAGGTGTTCACAACATTTGCAAGCATTGTCAGAAAGAGTTTCACAAGAGCATCCATGCTTGGAATCACAGACTTCTCCAGCACAGCTGAGGTTTCCTAAGATGATGCTATGCTAGGCAACAAGATACAAACCCAGGGATCTTACCTGTCTCTGAGGACCAGTAGGTTCAGATTCTCGTCTCCTTTGTCGGATAGCTGGTGCTGAATGTAGGGGGGAGTGGGCTGGACTTCCTGTCTGCTGTTCGTGTTTACTGTCAGACACTGTTTGAGAAGGTCCTTCATGTCTGTGGGAACTGTCCTCCTCAGTCACAGGCTGCATACCCCGACTTCGCCCATCATGTGTCTTCGGCCTGACTGCAGCATCTGCCCCCAAGCGCCTTCTCTCCTCACCCTCTTCAATAGGTCTTAGTTCCTCAGGCTCCTCATCCGTGGTTCCAGAGGTGCTTGGCTCAGCACCTGGGTGAAAGTCCTTCAGCTCTGTCTCCTTATCAATGATAACCCACTCCTTGCTATCAAAGTCCTCCTCCTCTGCAAGTGGCACTGAGCGGAAAGCATTGCTGAGGGCTTCATGTTCCACTGAAGCAGACACATCCATCCTACCACTTGCCTGCCGGTCAGCCTGGCCAGTATCAATGGACAGCATCTGGGCTGGCTGGGAGGAGCATACAAGCCGTGATGGAGAGCCAGGTAAATCCATTCGAGACCTAAAGACAGAACATGAAGGCATTAAAAATACATCAGGTTTGTGGTTAAAGTTAGGGATAAGAGTTGAGAGAAAACCTGTATAGTCCTTCTCACTCATTTCTTGGTACATTTTAGAAAGACAGGCTTAAGCAAAAATATTTCTTTAGAATCTACAATGGCATAAAGATGTTCCCACTAAAGTGCTTCAGTACGACAGCCAATTCAGCATCTCTCTTCCTTGTGGATGACAGGATGATAACCAATTTCTCCCAACAACACCCCTTTGGTAAGTTCTACTGGTTTGTGAAAAAGAAAAAAAACCAAACCACTCCTAAATCTACTGCCTGATATAACAGTGTCTCTGCTGGGCTCCTATGACCTCTTCAGCTGCACTGTGCTATCTCTATGGTGGCCACTGAGGCCTCTAGGGCGGCCACATGAGTTCTTCGAAGACAGCAAGAATCTTTGATCCCATTGTGTATAGACGACCCCAAAATACTTTGGAGGAGCAGGAAGAAAATATGGCAAGTATCCTTTTACAAAGGGTAGTATAATGTTCAGTGGCTCACAGTCTAAATAGCAGCAGCTCCTGCAGCCATGCAGAAATACCTTTCAAAAAGGCCCTGGAAGCTCCCTGTGCCCCAATGGCCCTGGCAGCATCTCAGCTGGAAAAGCCAGTGGCATTTCTGTCTTTCTGCTCCACAGTGTTATGATCCATGCTTCTCATTTGGCCTGCACCTGCTGCTTGCTTTGCTTCTCTGCCTATCACAGATTCTAGCACCTTGCTGCACAAAGCCAGAGTGTCTGCTGCCCAGAAAGACAGCTGCAGTGTGTTTTACAAAAGGATTTCAACAAGGACCATACAGGAGCCTTGCAGACTGTTCTGGAAAAAGCCTTCTGTGTGTGAGAAAGCATGAGGTGGAACAGAGAAGTGACTGACCATTGGGTGAGGGTTGCTAAGCAAAACTGGGTATTTTTAATACAGTGGAAGGTCAGAGCTGAGATGGAAAGAATTACAAGCAAAAATGAAAAATTTTTGATGAAGAAGGGGCAATTAGAGAAGGAGGTGAAGGTTGATGTAGAGAAAGTTGTGAGCAAAACCAAATATCTCAGCAAAAGCCATCTGATGGATTGGAAAGAAGCAAGGCTGTATTTGTTAAAGTCTTAAAATGTATTATTGTGAATAGGGAACACTAAGTATGCAAAGTAAGAATGAAAAATGACCTATAGTGTGTGTGTGAAGAAGAACTGGATTTTAAAGAGCTGTTGTTAAAAAAATAAAAGAAACTCTGGATTTAGCCAATGTCTTCATCCATTCCCCAGCAGAGGAGAGACTCCTGGAGTGGAAGAATTTACTCCAGAAAGCCAGAAGAATTTCCCAGTGCTGGGAGTCAGGTCTGTGTTGTAAAAAGATGAAAACAGAATAAAGAGAAGACTGGGTGGCAGAGTGGGATTGTATTTGCACCATACTTAGTGCAGGCTACTTGGAAGATGAAAAAAGATCTTGATTTTAAAAGCAGGAGCTGAGGGAAGAAAGCAGGAGAAAGGGATGCGTTTTGGACAATACATATTTTCTATATTAAGATAGCATGATGCTGAGTAGACAAGGAAGGGTGGGAGAAACAAAGGAAGGAGTTAAAAGCATTCAGTGAATATACAGGACTAGTGTTGCTGACTGTTATAAATAGCTTTTTTCCTTTCCTATTTTAAAGAGCCTTTCTTCTAAGCAAGAAAAAGAAGAGGTAGCAAGACCCAACATTTGTTATTCAAACCCTAAATTATTAATAGCAACACAAACAATCTTTCCTGAATGAAAGAGAAGCATTACAGCTTCCCCCAGCCACCCAGAATAAAACAGTACATAACAAACTGGAGGTAGTGCTAGGGGCTCATCCTTTTTCTAGTTCTTTTTGATCCTCCTTCATTTCCAGCTACCATCTCCTTGTGACTGTTCCTCTTGGCTGAAGTCTGTCAGATTTTCTCTAAGAAGGCGGCCTGTCTCTCCCCTGCCTCTTTTAGAGGGGCCATTTCACCAGTATGTCCTGCAACCACAGTCTGTGCCCTGACTTTCAATGGGAAGAGGAAGACAGAGTAACAAAGGATGTGAAGGGGGTTACCAGCACCAAGGGCTTGTGTCTTCTAACACACCTGTTCTCCAGCACACAATACTTTAAAAAGCTTCTTTTAATTATTTTTATTATTCTTGGTTTTTTGTTTATCTCTTTGCTGTGGATCTGAGAGAAGGTATTCCTGTTACCCTCAAAATCAGGGTGTAATGTGTACTTTTCACATGCAAACAAGTGCAATGCTATATGCTGAAAAATGAATACTGTTATTACTATTAATGAAAAATAATGAAATAACGAAACCCACCAGATCAGGATCTGCCAGATAGCTCCCGGAGTACATGCATCCCTGCATGTATCCTAACAAGATCCATTCTTCCCTCCCACCTCAGGCCAGCCAAAAGCTTTGTGACTGTTTACATTATCTCTGATCTGATGCTTTGCGTTCCCTCTGACAAATGTCCCTCCTTCCACCTGTGGAGTTCTTCCCATCCAGGGACAGGATGAGAATCGTTCCCACTAACTCTCCTTATTAACAGACATGAGTGTCTCATCAGAAAGATCATAAAGCCCATGAACACCTCCACCCAGAAATGAACTTCCAGTGCCTGCTGATCTAATGATTAGGTTGGTCTCAACAGTCAATCCTCAAGACACTGCTAAAAGCAGTAGGAGGCTACAGAGGGTGAGCAAACCTTCTTTCATGTAGATCTGCTTTGCCATCAGCAGTGGAGAGGCGTTCTGACTCAGGGCTGTTCACACGGCGGTATCTTAGGGAGCGCACTTGTGCAGTAGGGGACTCCGGAGGCACTCGGACAGGGGAACTGGGGCAGACACCATTTCTCTGCTCCTCTTCCACCATGCACTGAGTCTGTAGGGGGTAAACACAGAGAACCTCAAAGTCTGACCAAAAAGACATTGATTTCCCATCCTTCACTGTTGCTCTGTGCTTTCTTCCAGGATACAGTTTCAGCTGCATTTTCACAATCTACATAAGCAATGTTTGCAGGAACGCAAGGGCCCATATGCCCTGGCAGTTATCTAGTATTAAAAGAAGGTATGGATTTTAAATCAATTCAAATATTTAAACATCTTTACAAGGTGGCCTTTGCATTTCAATTACCCTGAATAGTTGATCCGAAGGAGTTGTTATGGGCTAACATACTGCATACACAAACCCTAATTGCTTAACCAAGATGTCTAAGAGCCCTTGTTTGTCAATATTCATCTATGCAGGGTCCATGCATTATATTGCAGTGTACATACTTTTACTTCTGATGGACTTGATATGACTAAGCCATCTCCTAATTCCCAGGGTAGTTTGGTTTTTTTGGGTTTTTTTTGTTTTTTTAAATCTTGGTCCTCTAAACAAAGTCCTCCAGGACATATACTCAACCACAACATCTGTAAGAGCTTTCCACAGACCCAAGGTCATGCAGGGACCTGAATATGCTCGTGAACACTTGTGAGCATTGAGTGTTCATACTCTACCAGTACATATTTTCTGTTTTCATACGGCCTTAGTGAATTTGATTTTTTTTTTTGTTTTAGTTTAGCAGCAGTCAAAGGAGCAAAAGTAGTTGACTGTAACACAGCTGCCTTCTGCCTTCCACTGTGCTACTTCCCCTTGGAAGAGAAGACCTGCTTAGGCAAAAGCATAGAGGCAGAATGGTCCAAGGGCTACAGCAGCCGTCTAGGATTTGCATTCAACCCTGTTGTGCTGCCAGCCATGCAACATCAGCTGCTACACGCTACCTCTGTGTGGGGATATGCATTGAGGTGCCAGTGCAAGTTCCTAGCATGGAGAGTGTTTACCCTTCTCTGCAGCATGCGCTACATTCACTTGTCCTCTATTAATGCCAGAGGCTCTGAATGGAAGCAGGCTTCTCAGTAAAACACTGATGATCAAGACAGTTGCCTTTATGCGTGTACTGTGCATACGGCAAGTCAGTCAGCATCCATAAATTAGCAGATCTAAACCACCCAGGCTGGGTTTGGAATGCGTAACTAAGGAGCCTTTGCAGCTAGGGAGAGTGGAGGAGAACTTTCAGGCATTACAGGAAAAGCAGAATAGATGATAATGATTTAATCTGTAATCCATTCAGGCCAGGAGAAGGTTAGTGACAAAGGAAGGTCAAATGTGTTTGTGAAAGGAGCAAAATGCTGATGTAACTGTAGGGTAACAGGCAACTTGGTAAGATGCAAGAGCAGAGAATTGGTGGAGGGTGTGGGAGAGAAGGAAGAGGCTTCTGAAAAAACACAGAACGAGAACTTTGATCCAGTGGAGGAAGGAGAACCAGAAGGAGGATTTAGAAAGGTCAGTGACAGTAAGCAAGGAAACTGTCCTTAGCACAAAAATGGGAGAAGTGGGACAGAAGGAGATCTGAACTGTGTGAACAGAGAAATAAGGATGACCTTATAGAGGTACTGGGGAGAAAAAACATGGCAAGATCTACTCATCACCTAAATACAAAGACCAAGACAGGGAGAGCCAGAGTTACTTCTAGTGCTACAAGACTGGAAGATGAAGGATGGTGAAGCTGTGAATAGCAGAAGAGTGTTTTACACACCAGCTGCCCTTGCAGTTCTGAAAGACACAAAGGATGCCTGAGATTACAAGCAGAGGTAAAGCTGTGCCCTTATCAAATCTGCAGCCTCCTTTTTTTCTCCATGTGGTGACTGTGACGTAAATAAAAACTGATTCTCTTTCAGAGAACAGTCAGACTAAAGATAATAAGCCTAGCAGAGTGAAAGGACAGGCAAGAGTCAGACTAAAGATAACAACCCACACAGAGAGAAAGGACAGACTTCTTTAGCTTTGGAGAGCATGATACCCTGGGCTTTATTTCATAGACTGATGTGTAGCTACAGAGCTTGTCAGAACTGAAGTGCTCATTGCCACGCTGACTAAATCCCTAAGCTCCTTTGCCAGCAAACTGACAAAAAATAGCATATCCCCTGGCAGAAGAGTCACCTGGTCATGCTGTGGATCTTGTAGAAACCTCTCCTGCCTCTAGCTGCTGTTATGACAGGGCTTGTGAATGACAGCACTGGGTACCTAAGACATGACGTACAACTAGCACACAGAAAGGACATTTAGGACTCCCTTATGCACATCTCAGTCTGACTGAAGAGCATCGAGACACCTGGTGGTTCAAAGGAACAGAAAAACACATAGGAGTTACCAGGATTTTTCTGTAATACTCTTTTTTTTGTATGTTGTGTAAACAGAACTGTCCCACTCTACCAGGCTTTTCTTATTTCATGTGCCTTCAGATGAGAACTTCTGGGAATGCACACAGTTTACCAGTGAGAGATGAAGAAGTGATTTGAATTTGGCTTATAATTCTCAATATTGGGGAATGCTGCTGGTAATGTTCCATACAGATAACACGTTGATTCAAATTATTTGCATTGGAGAATTTTAAGCAAGTTAGATGAGATTATTTCTTGTCCATGAATAATGTTTTCTAATAAGACTAAGGATAGTGGAGATATCTACAGGGCTGAAAGAAGGACTAACTTTGTGCCAGTAGAGACTAAAGTGAATTCTGGTCAGACCCAGAAGACTGGTAGATTTAACACGCTAATCCACAAATGTCCATTAAAGACAGGTTTGTGAAGTGAATCCGATATGTTCTGATAATATTTTAAGTCTGTTTGATGAAGGTTTCTCTGCTAACAGATTCTGTATGTATCTGGTGTCATGCTATGTGACATTCTGATTTTTGAATAAGAATTGAGATCAACACAACAAATACTAATTTACTTACAATATGTAAGTTGATCTAATAAATAAACTAACTGGTAGATTCTCATACTTCACATTTACTATGGAATCATCATTCAATGGGGATGCCTCCAAGAAATTAGGTAACAATTACAAGAAAGGACTGAGAAACAGCTTAGGGATTATGAGGAAAACCAACTGATGTATACACTTTATGCAAGCTAAAAAGTCTAATATGATCTTGGAATGCAGAAATATGAGAATATAGTGATAGTTAACTGATGTATACACTTTATGCAAGCTAAAAAGTCTAATATGATCTTGGAATGCAGAAATATGAGAATATTAATTGTTAGTTTCTCTCACTTTTCATAGGCGTGAAACCATCATTAGATGCTCTTTATAGATTGTGCTACCCTTAGAAAGGAAAGTTAAAAAATTGGAAGAGAAAAATCAGTGATGATTCAAGGTGTAGAAAAATATGGCTTATGAAGACATCTCTGATGAAATTTATTTACCCAAGAGGTTAGGACACAATAAAATTTTGGTTTATAATTTCCAAACCTGGGACGTTTCTGATATTATATCAGCTATGCAAGGACTAAAATTCCATGCCTTGAAGTATCAAGATCCTAGATAATGATATGATTGGATGAAAGATTCACTCTAGCGTTATTGGCCCCCAAAATGTCATTTGCGTAAAGATCCAAATTAATCCCAATGGCTTTTACTCTGTGAAAAAATTGTAATTTTCCCATTCCACAGTGCTTTTTGGGCTGCACAATGTAGGATGCTACATCAGTGGATCTGGGTGGCTTCTAGCAGTCTATGAATCCATTGCCCTAAATCCAACAGCGACAGGAGATAAATAAATGTCTTTACTTTGCTGATGCTGATCCTGAGTTTGTTGCGATTCACATCTGTCTCTTCCCAAACTTCAGCCTCATTGAAAGCGGTGTTTGGAGCCTGACCGAGACCTTCTGCTGGCCGGCCTGACAGGATGGGAGGAGCATTCTCTTGATCACTCAGATGTTCACCCTGTAGGACATCCTCAGTGTTCTCACGAAGCAAGTCCCCAGGTACCGGAGTGACATTAACCACCCTATGGAAGAGACAAGAAGAAAGGTAAAATTATTAGTACTTAAAGAAGGAGGCCTATCACACTGCCCCACAGAAATTCCTTAGCAGCTTTTAGTGTATTACCAGGTTGAAAAAACAGGCAGTCCAGCATTATCCCAGATATGACAACCTGAAACAGAACCGGAGGATTCCACCTAACATATAGTCACAAAGACAGTGGGATGGATCAGTGAAAGCATCTTGGGACCCTTGATATGCAGGCTGCAAACTTCTTCAGAAGTGCCCATTACACAATATTTAGCTTAGAAGAAACTTCCCCTCTTTGCATGAGCAAATGAGGCTTAATAGGCCTTATAGCTTTTATCTTCTATAATATTACTAAGGATTATTGTTATCCCTTAATGTCAGCCCCCTCAAAAGCACCAAGACAGACCAGTGAACTAAGCCTTATCAACTTTTGTTTGGACTCATTTCCACCTCTGAGCACCAGGCTCTGTGTACCTTTGCACCAGCACATGAAACACCCTGTAAAAGTTGAGGAGCTGTGTTCGAGGCATGACCAGTGCATGCACTCTGCTCTGTTCAGCTCACTAGCAATCACAAACCCACCCCACAGCAAGGCAACAACTGCCTCACAGCAGGTGCTCTCACAGAAGCTCCAGCCATGCCTGCCATATAATATGCAAAATATACAAGCATATGGGCTCCATCAATCCTGGACAAAGGTCTCCAGACATCCCTTAATGTGACCCCAACCCACACACTCATCCCCAGTAGAAAATGTGTTTTCAGGACAGCAAAGGTCTGAAACTGGGTTCCACCACCTTAGATACATGTTAATAAATCAAGTCGTGGCTGCCATGCAGTTCTAACTTCCCAGGATCATAATGGCTTTAAAATCTTTCAAAAATGAACTTGTTACTGAGGATGTCCATAGTCTGACTGGTGCAACTGCAATACTCACCCAAACATAGCTGCTGTTTGCCTGGTGTTTTGCTGTGGTGGAGTAGAGGTGCTAGTGGACAACAAGATATCTGTACCAGCCTTCTCCCAGTCAAAGGCTTCATTTTCAGTGATACCTCTTTCTTTCATGCTGTTCTCAAAAACGGACATGATTAGCTGGAATAAATTTACAAAAACAATTTATGTTAAGTAGCTGAGGGTGGCTCTCACAAAACATGTGAAGTATGAGCATGCGGACCAAGTGCAGCTTATAATCTCCATCTTGCCTATGAAAGGTACCAAGAAATGAAAGCAAATGTCATAAAATCATTATCAGTTGTTTCTCAGACTGGTTTTGGCTTGGTAACTGAAATTTCTTTAAATCTACAAAAGAAGTGCATGCAACATTTTGACACTGATTTGATGAAATCTTGCAGTTGGCTTGTTGCTCTAACTCTAAAGCCATAACTTCAGCTCAGCTTTCCTGTAGATTAGACATACACAGAATAGTACATTTGATACGTAGAGTTCAAGGGCTGCCAGAAGACATAAACACAACAGGAAAACACAGTCCTAGGATGCAGACTCGCTGCAGTGTCTGGCTCAAATACAGCTTGGTCAGGAGCCCTGTGATGTTTTACACAATGTGGCCTGCCACACTTGGCTGCGGAAGAAAATAAAACTGTAAAAGGGATGATACAGTTTTCTTTATAAGATGGCAGGTACAAATGCTCATGTTGACATGGTTTATGCTTGTTGCTTTCTAAGAACAGATATTCTTTAGGAGAGAATGAAACTACTGGCAACAGTGCTCCGTGCATCAACGCGTTACCCAGGGAAATCTGATCTGCTGTCAAAGGGAAACTGGATGCTATAGGCCAACACAGCCATATGTGAGGTCCTGCATTTCTAATAAAATTATTCAGCTAAATAATGCAGAACTGCAAGAATTCAGCCTAAAGTCTATACGGAGAGATAATATGGTGACAAATACATTTGGTTTATGGCATAGAATTAGCACTAAGTTATGAATAAAAATTACCATGAACAAACCCCCTATTTGTTGCATTTATATTCCAGTTCTGTTTATCAGCATGATCAGAAGGCCAGGAGAGCCTGCCATTTCCTACTACCTTCCACCAAACTGCAGTAAAGTGCCTATTTGCAGTTTTCAGCTGAGCCATCTTTTTCCTCCTTTTTGTGACCTAGAATCCTAGAATTAGGTGCTCTACTCCTGCAGTGGCGCTTCATTTGATTAAAACAATTCCCAGGCTTGACTGTCGGACAGACCAAGGAACAGGTAACACCTCTCCAGAGAGCAGATGGCAGTGGTAGTAGCTTCTTTGATTTGAAAGGGATTTTACTGTTGTGACAGTTTAATATGATAGGATTGTGTTTCTGCTTGTTAGCCTCATGTCATGATGCCCCCTTTCACCTCTGATGGAAACGGGAGTTGTGCTGCTGCTGTTGGCAGGGAATTTCTTGCTTAAAACTGAATGTGAGTAACTAAAGGGACACAGTCTTGCTTTTAGTAAATGCATTTCTGGTATTTAGTAACCTTAGATGGATCTTTTCTCATTAATTTGCCTAATTACTTATTGAATACATAAGCTTTTGGACTACACCTATCTTAGGGCAAAGAATGCACCAATTATGTGAACTATCTTCTTTGCTCATTCAAACCTGCCACAAGCTAATTTCATTTGGCAGTTCCTCATTTTCATATCAGAAGAAGCAGAAAACAATGGACCTTGTTCTCACCAACAAGGAGGGGCTGGTGGGGAATGTGAAGCTCAAGGGCAGCCTGGGCTGCAGTGACCACGAAATGGTGGAGTTCAAGATCCTTAGGGCAGCGAGGAGGGCGCACAGCAAGCTCAGTACCCTGGACTTCAGGAGAGCAGACTTTGGCCTCTTCAGGGATCTGCTTGGTAGAGTGCCATGGGACAAAGCCCTGGAGGGAAGAGGGGCCCAAGAAAGCTGGGTA
>NW_008794584.1:223896-229688 GCF_000699145.1 Aptenodytes forsteri | reverse complement strand
GAGGTTTAGATTGGATGTGAGGAAAAATTTCTTTACTGAAAGAGTGGTGAAACATTGGAACAGGCTGCCCAGGGAAGTGGTGGAGTCCCCATCCCTGGAAGTATTTAAAAGACGAGTATATGAGGCACTTAGGGACATGGTTTAGTGGACATGGTGGTGTTGGGTTGACGGTTGGACTCGATGATCTTAGGTCTTTTCCGATTCTATGATTCTATGATTCTATAAAAGCCATACTGACTTCTGCTCATGAGATCATCTTCACCCATCTGTCCACTAATCCCAGTCTTTATCACAGTTTCTGTTTCTTTGTGATATACATATCAGTGTCAGGGACTGGTATCTTCTGAAGCCATTTAAAAATTGGTACTGCTTCTGCTACCTTCCGTTCCTTTGATACTAAAGTAGTATGAAGTAAGAAACCACATGCTAAAATTAGAAGTTCAGCTGTCTTATTCTTAGCATTCATTCATGCAGACAAGGACCCACTCAGTCAAAACAACTTTTGTTACTTTCTGCTATAACTTCTGTAATGCTTGCATTTGACTTTGCAGGCCATTTGGGATTTTACAGACCTCTATTGTGTTCCCTGTAGGGTCTTTTTTCGCAGGCTGAAGGATACTAGTGTCCTCAGCTGCCATTATTCTCAAGCTATTCCATGGTCTTATTGATCTTTCTCAGCTTTCTCTGAACCCTTTATACTTCTGACGAAAGGTCAAAGCTTTACAAGGAGGAAAGTGGAATGGGGAACCACACAAAACATTCCCAACAACAACCACTGCTCCCAGAAGTCATGCAAAGAGTTACTGGATCCTGTCTAGGGATCCTCTGCCTGCAGACACAATATTATTAGGGACCAGAAGAGTTTCCACAGTCACCGCATGCCTCTGATACTGAGTTTCCTTCTGCTGGGCCCAAGAACAGCTAACTTGGCAGCGCCAGGAGGAAGATGACAAGAGATCCCTCAGTTACACAGGATGTCAAGTAAGGAGCACAGCAAGAGCCTTGGCAGGAGGTGCTACAGATGCAGAGTTGGAACTCAAAAGATCTTTAAGTTGCAAGGGAACTCAGGCGATCACCTAGTCCACCCACTACTCAAAGTAGGGCTTACCTTCAAGTCAGATTCAGTTTCAAAGTCAGATCAGCTTGCTCAATGCCCTGTCAAGTTATGTTCTGACGATGGATCTTCATCCATCTCCAAGGATGACGATATTTTTTTCCTGTATAGCTAATTGCAATTTCCTTTGTTGCAGATTGCGTCAATTGCATCTCATCCTTTCACTGTGCACCTCGGAAGAGTCTAGCTCCCTATAGGTAGCAGAAGGCAAAACCAGGATCCCCTTTGATGCTCTCCTTCTTAAGGTCAAAGAAATCCATTTCTCTCAGCCTCTCCCCTTATGGCATGCGCTCTAGCTCGCAGTCATCTTGGTGGCCTTCCACTGGGCTCACTCTCATTTGTATGTCTGTCTTGTACTGGACACAGCTTTCCTGATGTGATTTAACAAATGCCTAACAGAAGGGAATAATCACTTCCCTTACACTGCTGGCTATGCTCTTCCTAATACAGCCCAACATGCAGTTAGCTTGCTTTGTCACATGGACACACTACTGTTTCATAGTCACCACTAAGACTTACAGGTCTGCAGAAGCAGAGCTCCTCCCTAGCCAGTTAATTGATCCCCAGCCTGTACTGTTCCACATGTTTATTCCATCCCAAGTGCAGGACTTTGTACTTGCCTTTGCTAAACCTCATGAGGTTCCTGTAAGTCTGTCAAGGTCTCAGTGAGTATCAGTACTACCCTTCAGCATATCAGCTGCTTCTCCCAAATCCGTATCTTCTGTGAACTGGCTGAGAGTGTGCTCTGTGCCCCTGTCCCATCATCCAAGTCTTTGATGAAGACACTGAACTATTAGCTCCAGTACTGTTACCTGAGAGGTACCACCAGTGGCTAGCCACCAACTGAACTTTGCACTGCTAATCGCAACCCTCTGACACCCAGCAATCCAGACAATTTGCCACCAACCTTGTGGCCACTTATTCAAACCATCTCTTTCCAATCTGGCTACAAAGACATTATAAGAGACTGTAAAGTCAAGGTAGATAACATTCACTGCTCTCTCTGTATCCATAGAAGAAGTCACCTCCTCACAGAAGGCTGGTCAGGTTGGTCAAGTATGCTCTGTCCTGGATAAATCCATACTGGCTCTTCCCAGTCCCCTTCTAACCTTGCACATACCTGGACGTGCTTTCCAAAAGTAGTTATTTCATAATAAGCCCAGCATCCCTCTTCAGCAAGAATATAATGCCCACCATAGCTATGCGTGTATACACCATTCCATTAAGAATTTTTTAGTTTGTATACCATGGACCTAAGGGTAGATAGAGGCTGACTTGCCATATTTTCTTAGCAGTAACAGACCTAGCCTTTTGGTGTCTGGACAGAACACAAAACCAAGGAAAGTGATTATGAAGCATGTGCATACATGAACAATATTATCATTTTTTTCAAAAACTTTATGAATAACCATTCGATGGGGTTTGAGGCTAGATGAAGAGACTTCAGGGAAGGCTGAGCTCAGGTGATGAAGGAACGTAGGAAAAGGTAGTAGATGACCAGGTAACATCTTCTCATAAGACTTCCTTGATGCAGGAAGATATTCCAATTTCTCTCTACTGGTTGAGAATAATGCATATGTCTGTCACCCATGCACCAGGTAAAAAAAGTTATGTACACCTAATTGTAACCTAAAAATTAGGCTCAAATTATGAAGCTACCAGACAGGACTAAGTTCCAGTACACCCAACAGGTCTATAACACACACAGACAGGGACCTATGAAAGCAACCCTTTATCACAGTGCCTGTAGCTGGCCTTACTTGGAAAAGAGCTTCCAAGTCATCAGGAAGTTGTGGTGAAAGACCAACAGTTTGGATAGGTCTCACTGGGAATTCCTCATATACAAAGGGTTGGACTCGATGATCTCAGAGGTCTTTTCCAACCTTAATGACTCTATGATTCTATGAAATGTTGGCCATTCTGGAACCCTGGGAGGTAACAGGAAAGGCACAAGACGGTATATTTCATTCAGACTAGCTGCACTGTACAGCAATCACTCCACCTCTCCAGGGTCCAGAAAGAGAAGGGAGACAGTGGCTGCAGATGCAGATCAGATCCTCTTCCCTACCTACAGAGTAAACAGAGATCCACAGCACCCCAATGAGAAGAAATACAGAATTTTCCCTTGGAAGGTTATCAGAGTCACAGGAGAATGTTATTGAAACAGGGGCAGAGCATGGACTGGATTCAGCTTTGCCCCTTTAGGGCTGTTCAGATTCCTGAGCTTCCTATTGGGCCAGATTTAACAACACAAAGGGATAAGCAGTAAAGAAAATACATCGGATAAACCGAACTGCGGCACAGAAATGGGAACTAGGGAACCCTTGTGGTACCTTTCCCCCCGCCCCAGCACTGGACGAGGACTCATGACTCGGCAGATGTAGGCTGGTGAGGGCATGGCTTGTCAGGCCATATGCCAGGTCTAGACCTTGTCACATCAGAGCATGTCAACTTCCACAAGACAATGTGCAATTCCAACTCTTTGAGTATCAAAACCACTGGTGGGATAAAGAAGAGGCCCAACATGTTTCTCTATTAAAGATGTTAATGTCCACGAGGACATAAAGCTTAATTGCACATTTTGCAGTAGCACACCACATTTTGGGCTGATGCCTCATAGAATAAGAGAGAAGCCAATTGTGCAGAAATTACCCATTAAACTGTCATGATACATCTTGTCAAATGCCTTCTCCTGGCCAAGGTTCAGGAAATGAATCACAGTCAATCCCGAAATATCAGGTGAAAAAGGTCCCAAAACAGTTATGGATTGTCCAGATGCTCCATCCTTGAATTCTTCAGGGCTCATCCAGGAAGATGGAATCTTTCAGCACAAACTTCAGGCGTGGCAAGTTGTTCTTGCTCAAGTTTCTAATCTGCACTGGAATCCCCAACACAGTATTGAAGAATAAATATCAGGCAGACTTCTTAAGTGGCAGGGGTCCCCTTTTGACAAGGCAATGCTCCTGATATGTGTCTGTAAGCCCTAGAGGGATGTCTGGGGAGAGAACACCAAGCTTATGATGGAAGACTTCCAATAACTTGGCCAGCATGAGAGAGTTCAAACTGGCATTGGTTGTCCACAGGGAGTCTTTCCCATATGCTCTGACAATATCTGGTACTGACTGGATCTGAAAGGAAGAGGTTTGTGTACAAAAGCTCTTACCTTCCCACATCTGCTCTGGACGTGTACGAGACAGCCATTCTCTTACACAATCACAGGTGACGTGATCACTTTTTCTTGGGTGAAATGCAATTCACAATCCACCAGCTGAGGGAATCTGATGGGCTCCCAGGCAAAGGCACCCCAATTTATATAATCTTCCAGGACCAAAGGTCACCATTCCTTTTCTGATACTCATTGCAAAAACATGGATCTTTGGGGAGAGAAGCCAGCCACCTCCACAATCATACCTAAAACTATCCCTCTACCAGCTGGGCCCAGCATGCAACTGTAGTAGAAAAGATTTTCATGCACCTTTCTCACATCCTGTCTTCACTATGCCAGGGAAAAAGGCATGTCTCTCTTGCTGTCAAATGAGTCAGAAAACCCCAAAATGTTGCTCTAATGCCCACAACCTCCTGCTGTGAAAGTGCTAAAAGTTTGATCCTAACCATGAACCAATACTGACAATGATCCATTAAAGGGACAGGCCTGATGTCAGAGGCTGTAAGCCCAAGAAGTGCAAAAACACAAGGTGTAAGTAAGATCCATCACGTGACAGCTCAACTCTATTTTATTCTACCATCATTTTCTTCACCTATGCCTAGGCAAAGCTTGTGCCATCTATCCATCAGAGAGTAGTGGTCTCCAGTCACACTTAGTCTTCAGTTACAGCCTGGTATCTCTCTCTTCTGACATGATCTCAGGGGCCCAGAACTGTGATAAAATCCCCACTCAGCCTGAAGCATGCTTAGGAGAATCTAAAATGGCAAGGGAAGGCAGACGACTACTGACAAACACTTTTTGATGGCTTAACTATTGACCTCTATGCCCCAAGGCTAAGAACTAGACACTTCCCATGGATCTAGAGCCACAGTCTGACCAAATACGATCTTGGCAACCTTCACCTCCATGGGGAGTAGGTTCAGGAAGAACAGGCTCACCATCCCATCAGCTTCTGGGCCCAGCTAAGATCATTGGTTAAGTAAGAGTGAACCTGCTGCAGACACACGATGGAGTAATCCCCTTTTCCCCCCAAGGCAGGTGACTACTTGGATGCTGCAGAGTGTCAGCTATGTTATTTTCATGTGTTAAGGAGCATTATGATCTTCCCAGTCAGAGCTGGTAGGGGAAAGGACAGTAGTGTGACTACTTAATTGAGGCAAATAAGAGATAATCATGGTGGCTAACAAATGCAAAAAAAAGAAAAAAAACAGTCACATAGGGGCAAGGATGTGAGTAGGAGAATTGCAAAACTAGGAGACCGAGAGAATTCACACAAAGACAGAAAAAGCCGTAAGCCAGGCTAGGGGGTGGATGGAGAGAGAAATACGGCACTGAGTGGTGGGAGAGGACTGTTTGGGTTTTTTTGGTTGGTTGGATTTTTTTGTTTTGTTTTGTTTTAAACAACAATACAGAGAAAGAAGCTGGGGGGGGGGGGGGGGAGGGGGAGGGGGGGGCCGCCGCCCCCCAGCCACACCTGGCAGCCCTCGCTCCTTTCGTGTGGCAGCAGTCGCT